>NC_091353.1:1428811-1486311 GCF_038502225.1 Cherax quadricarinatus | reverse complement strand
AGGGTTAGACTCAGAAGTGTCCCTGTTTGCAGATGATGTGAAGTTAATGAGGAGAATTAAATCTGATGAGGACCAGGCAGGACTTCAAAGAGACCTGGACAGACTGGACACCTGGTCCAGCAAATGGCTTCTCGAATTTAATCCTGCCAAATGCAAAGTCATGAAGATAGGGGAAGGGCACAGAAGACTACAGACAGAGTATAGGCTATGTGGCCAAAGACGGCAAACCTCACTCAAGGAGAAAGATCTTGGGGTGAGTATAACACCGAGCATGTCTCCAGAAGCATACATCAATCAGATAACTGTTGCAGCATATGGGCGCCTGGCAAACCTGAGAACAGCATTCCGATACCTTAGTAAGGAATCGTTCAAGACACTGTACACCGTGTATGTCAGGCCCATACTGGAGTATGCAGCACCTGTTTGGAACCCGCACTTGATAAAGCACGTCAAGAAACTAGAGAAAGTACAAAGGTTTGCCACAAGGTTAGTTCCAGAGCTAAGGGGAATGTCCTATGAAGAAAGATTAAGGGAAATCGGCCTGACGACAGTGGAGGACAGGAGGGTCAGGGGAGACATGATAACGACATATAAAATTCTGCGTGGAATAGACAAGGTGGACAAAGACAGGATGTTCCAGGGAGGGGACACAGAAACAAGAGGCCACAATTGGAAGTTGAAGACACAAATGAGTCAGAGAGATATTAGGAAGTATTTCTTCAGTCATAGAGTTGTAAGGCAGTGGAATAGCCTAGAAAATGACGTAGTGGAGGCAGGAACCATACACAGTTTTAAGACGAGGTTTGATAAAGCTCATGGAGCGGGGAGAGAGAGGGCCCAGTAGCAACCGGTGAAGAGGCGGGGCCAGGAGCTAAGACTCGACCCCTGCAACCACAAATAGGTGAGTACATACATACACATACATACACACACATACATACATACATAAACACATACACACACACACACACACACACACACACACACACACACACACACAAAGGTTTGCAACAAGACTAGTCCCAGAGCTAAGAGGTATGTCCTACGAGGAGAGGTTAAGGGAAATCAACCTGACGACACTGGAGGACAGGAGAGATAGGGGGGACATGATAACGACATACAAAATACTGAGAGGAATTGACAAGGTGGACAAAAACAGGATGTTCCAGAGATTGGACACAGTAACAAGGGGACACAGTTGGAAGCTAAAGACACAGATGAATCACAGGGATGTTAGGAAGTATTTCTTCAGCCACAGAGTAGTCAGTAAGTGGAATAGTTTGGGAAGCGATGTAGTGGAGGCAGGATCCATACATAGCTTTAAGCAGAGGTACGATAAAGCTCACGGCTCAGGGAGAGTGACCTAGTAGCGATCAGTGAAGAGGCGGGGCCAGGAGCTCGGACTCGACCCCCGCAACCTCAACTAGGTGAGTACAACTAGGTGAGTACACACACACGCTTTAAGCAGAGGTATGATAAAGCTCACGGCTCAGGGAGAGTGACCTAGTAGCGATCAGTGAAGAGGCGGGGCCAGGAGCTCGGACTCGACCCCCCCAACCTCAACTAGGTGAGTACACACACACACACACACACACACACACACACTCACACACACACACACACTAATTCCACACCTCAACGCCTCTGCACTGCTTGGGTAAAAACGATAATGTAAAGGCGCTGGCACTGCAACACCAAAAGAACGGGATAAAGATGCGTGTTTCTGCAGGGAACTGTAAACTTTGTCGGGAGTGGGGATAATCTGCTAATGGCCGCACTGATTGCCAGGGGCTGCGGGATGGCGCCGCCACCGGCCTGCTGGCCTGCCAGGGGCTGGGTCTGCCGCAGCATGGGATGGCGTCACCACCGACCTGCCTTAATGCCATGGGCTGGTTTATAAATTCCGTAAATGTTTTTTGCTTTTGGGTTTTAGTGATACTGAAAACGAAAATGACCACAATAACAATCTACTTTTCGCGTATGTATAATGTATATATAAGTATCATACATGTGAAATGAATTTACTAATATTAATCTACCCCGTTACATCTTAGCTTGTCTTTTGTGTTCCACTTCTGAATAATCTCTTGTCCTAGTCCAGCAGTAATCTGCTTACAATGATGGATTCTAGTTTCCTGGAAGCAGTTTTCCTGGACTGAAATGCCCTAGTGGAAACTTCCACCAAGTTCATCATTAACTGTTCCACAGTTGGCCAGATAAATTTGGGTACAAATAAAGGAAATATATCTTGAAAGGTAAACTGCAGTTAATTTTCTGACAAGACAAAAACAGGTTTAGCCAGTATCTCACAGTATTTGACAACTCCGGAATTTGCAAGAAAGCTGGTTGCTACTATCCACAAAGTAATCCACGCTTGGTTTCTCCTCGCCAGCTGTGATACAGTCAGATTCCTTGTGTTTAAGATGCTCGCTAATTTGTGGACCAGCATATACAGCAACTACCGCGGTTTCAACCATAGTATTAACAAAATTCTACATGAGGCCTAATTTGACTGCAATGGCGGTAATAACATCCTTCTCGATTCTTTGAGTGGAGGATATTCAACATTTTTTTTTGTTCCAGGTACGAATAAGTGTCAGAGTAATCAGTCCTTCTTGATGTAATGAGAAGTACTCGCCTGAAAATAGTTTACTTAGTGTATCTGAGGTGTAGTCCAGGCAATGTAGCAACAGTTTTCAAGCCACCTCAAATCTGCTTCATGTTGTCATATGTTGCCTTCATGTAGACTGCGTAACCAACTGGAATTGATAGTAACACGTTACCAAGATTCAACAAAACAACTTCATGGCTGCTCTGAATTAATGAACAGCCTTCACTTATCAGGATTTGAATAATATTTTGGTCTGTCCTCAGACTGTCGATGTTATTGCAGGCTACAAGGTCACCTTCCATGATGAAAGATGGGACGAAATCTTCTTGTCAGTCACAAAACTTTAACATTTTCAGTGAGAACATTCCATCTACAGCAATCTGGAACCCAACAAATCAGCCCTTCTTTTAGGCCTTACTCTTTGGCATAATTCATTTTAAGTTATCGTGTAAAGATTATATGATATCAAGTTATGAACACATTCAGCCTTGTGAAGTCAAAACTTAAGTTTGGCAGGTTCTGTCATCTTCCATGTCTTAAACTGAAGAAAATATGAGTATCGGGTACAAGAATAGCTAATCCTTCGCTCTTAGGTACCGGGAGTATAACAAAGGGTATATTAGAATGCTGTACAGTACAGGTCTTTGGTAACTACCTTTCCTGACTGGAGGTACCCTGCAGAACTAATTATCATCTATAAGGCCACTCCACACTACTCACACTACAAAAGGATTAGATTTCATATTCCAGTTCTACCATTGGCGAAGGATTGTTGGACAAGTATTACAGCATATGTGTGGAACCAGCTCTTGGCCTAATCATAAATTTTGCAGCCAAAACTTAGGTGAGAGGCTGTCCTGATCATGGCAATTAAAACACTTTTGCGATGCAGAAGTCAGTTCATCACAAACGTAACAAAAGTTAGCAAGAAAGGTATGCAATACCGACAAGATGAAAGTTAAGACACCTGTGCAACAGCTGGGTATCTTTATTGTAGACGTTTCGCCATGCAGTGGCTTTTTCAATACAGATTCTAGTATTGACAAAGCCACTGGAGGGCGAAACGTGGGCGAAACGTCAACAATAAAGATACCCAGCTGTTGCACAGGTGTCTTATTTTTCATAATAAAAGCTATCTGCAGAGTTTGCAGAGTTATAAGGTAACTTCATATTGACTATAAAAGCGTCAGTGTCAACAGCAGACACTAAAAAGAGTCTATACAACATGGAATGAATTGCAACTCAGTTAGATGAGTGATGTAAAGCCTAACTTCCCACTAAATCCTCCGTTTACTGTCATCAGAGTTAGCAAAACAAATACCAGTACCCACATAAAAGTTAGTTACTCAACTGGTGGTCCATTAACTACTAGATTCTTCCCATCCTCCTCATAAAAAAATAATCCTGAAAACAAAAACTACTGGTGAGAAATACGGGAGACTATTTTTTAAACAATTACGCATTTTACATTTTTTGTTTTAATTAAGAAGTTTCGTAGCGCAAAATTTAATTACATTGTTTACATTGTTTCCTTCCCAAATCAACAGGCTGGAGTTCATTATATATTTAAAAATAAAGCCGGTTTGCAATTTTAAGCATCATATATTCATAGACTACGGCTTTGAGGGAGTTGAGGATTTACTGTGAAGGTTGCTGGAGCTGTGGGAAACCATTATAAATAGTGGTCTCTGATGCAGATGTGACAGTACTGCTGTCTGTGACTTCCCCAATAAGAGGCTCCATAGCTCAGTGGTAGAGCATTGGGCATGCCAATCCCGGGACCACGGTTCAAGCCCCCTGTCCATCTCTCTGTTTTTTTTTTTCAGATATTTTTAACACATTGGTCGTCTCACAACGAGTGAAGGTGATTCGAAGAAGAAGAAATGCTAACAGACGGTTTTTCTTTTCTTAACATTTAGTAATTTATGAAAGAGATGGGGTACTAGCCTCTTGCTTCTCGCATTTACGTTACCTCTTACAACACCCATGGCTAACAGAGGAAAAATTCGTCTCCACTCCCCCATGAAGTAAATATACATACACAACCACACACACACACACACACACACACACACACACACACACACACACACACACACACACACACACACACACACACGCAGGTAAGGAGGGAGGCCCAACGACAGTATGAAAATAACATAGCATCGAAAGTCAAGACTGACCCGAAACTGTTGTATAGCCACATCAGGAGGAAGACTGAGGACAGAAGGTGGAGAACTCACAAGAAATGATCAGGAGGTATGTGAGGAGCTAAACAGGAGGTTTAAGGAAGTTTTTACAGTAGAGACAGGAAGGGCTCTGGGAAGACAGCACAGAAGGGAACATCAAGAGGGAATATACCAACAAGTGTTGGATGACATACGAACAACCGAGGAAGAGGTGCAGAAGCTGCTAAATGACCTTGATACCTCAAAGGCAATGGGACCGGACAACATCTCCCCGTGGGTCCTTAGAGAAGGAGCAGAGATGCTGTGCGTGCCTCTAATCACAATCTTCAACACATCCCTTGAAACTGGGCAACTACCTGAGAAATGGAAGACAGGAAATGTAGTCCCCATATTTAAGAAAGGAAACAGAAACGAGGCACTAAACTACAGACCTGTGTCTCTGACTTGTATAGTATGCAAAGTCATGGAGAAGATTATCAGGAGGACAGTGGTGGAACACCTGGAACGGAACAAGATTATAAATGAAAACCAGCATGGGTTCATGGAAGGCAAATCCTGTGTCACAAACCTTCTGGAGTTTTATGACAAGGTAACAGAAGTAAGACACGAGACGAGAAAGAGGGGTGGGTTGATTGCATTTTCCTGGACTGCAGGAAGGCCTTTGACACAGTTCCTCACAAGAGAGTAGTACAAAAGCTGGAGGATCAGGCGCATATAACAGGGAGGGCACTGCAATGGATCAGGGAATACCTGACAGGGAGGCAACAACGAGTCATGGTACGTGAAGAGGTATCACAGTGGGCGCCTGTGACGAGCCGGGTCCCACAGGGGTCAGTTCTAGGACCAGTGCTATTTTTGATATATGCAAACGACATGATGGAAGGAATAGACTCTGAAGTGTCCCTATTCGCAGATGATGTGAAGCTGATGAGAAGAATTAAAACGGATGAGGATGAGGCAGGACTGCAAAGAGACCTGGACAGGCTGGAAACGTGGTCCAGAAACTGGCTTCTCGAATTCAACCCTGCCAAATGCAAAGTCATGAAAATTGGGGATGGGCAAAGAAGACCGCAGACAGAGTATAGGCTAGGTGGACAAAGACTACAAACCTCACTCAGGGAGAAAGATCTTGGGGTGACCATAACACCGAGCACGTCACCGGAGGCACACATCAACCAAATAACTGCTGCAGCATACAGGCGCCTGGCAAACCTGAGAATAGCGTTCCGATACCTTAATAAGGAATCGTTCAAGACATTGTACACTGTGTATGTTAGGCCCATACTGGAGTATGCAGCACCAGTCTGGAACCCACACCTGGTCAAGCACGTCAAGAAGTTAGAGAAAGTGCAAAGGTTTGCAACAAGGCTAGTTCCAGAGCTCAGGGGAATGTTGTACGAGGAAAGGTTGAGGGAAATCAGACTGACGACACTGGAGGACAGAAGGGTCAGGGGAGACATGATAACGACATACAAGATACTGCGGGGAATAGACAAAGTGGACAGAGACAGGATGTTCCAGAGAGGGGACACAGATACAAGGGGTCACAATTGGAAGCTGAAGACTCAGACGAGTCACAGGGACGTTAGGAAGTGTTTCTTCAGTCATAGAGTCGTCAGGAAGTGGAATAGCCTAGCAAGAGAAGTAGTGGAGGCAGGAACCATACATAGTTTTAAGAAGAGGTATGACAAAGCTCAGGAAGCAGAGAGGGAGAGGACCTAGTAGCGATCATTGAAGGGGCGGGGCCAGGAGCTGAGTCTCGACCCCTGCAACCACAATTAGATGAGTACACACACACACACAAAAACACACACACACACACACACACACACACACACACACACACACACACACACACACACACACACACACACACACACACACACACACATACACACACACACACACACACACACACACAGGTTAAGGGAAATCAACCTGACGACACTGGAGGACAGGAGAGATAGGGGGGACATGATAACGACATACACAATTCTGAGAGGAATTGACAAGGTGGACAAAGACAGGATGTTCCAGAGATTGGACACAGTAACAAGGGGACACAGTTGGAAGTTGAAGACACAGATGAATCACAGGGATGTTAGGAAGTATTTCTTCAGCCACAGAGTAGTCAGTAAGTGGAATAGTTTGGGAAGCGATGTAGTGGAGGCAGGATCCATACATAGCTTTAAGCAGAGGTATGATAAAGCTCACGGCTCAGGGAGAGTGACCTAGTAGCGATCAGTGATGAGGCGGGGCCAGGAGCTCGGACTCGACCCCCACAATCTCAACTAGGTGAGTACAACTAGGTGAGTACACACACACACACACACACACACACACACACACACACACACACACACACACATGAGATTTAAGGAAGTATTTACAGCGGAGACAGGAAGGACTCTGGGAAGACAGAACAGAGGGGAACACCAACAAAGGTTATACGAACAAGTGTTGAATGAAGTACAAACATCCGAGGAGCAGAAGCTGCTAATTGATCTTGATACCACAAAGGCGGTGGGACAGAGCATCTCTCCATGGGTCCTTAGAGAGGGAGTAGAGACGCTGTGTGTGCCACTAACCACAGTTTTCAGCACATCCACTGAAACCGGGAAACTACCTGAGTAATGGAAGATGGTAAATGTAGTCCCCAATTTTAAGAAAGGAGACAGAAACCAGGCACTAAACATACACCAGTGTCACTGACATGAATAGTATGCCAAGACATGGAGAAGATTATCACGAGGAGAGTGGTGGAGCACCCTGAATGGAACCAGCTTGTAAACGACAACCAGCATGGATTCATGGAAGGCAAATCCTGTGTCACAAATCTACTGGAGTTTTATAACAAGGTAACAGAAGTAAGACACGAGAGAGAGGGGTGGGTAGACTGCATTTTCTTGGACTGCAAGAAGGCTTTCGACATAGTTTCTCACAAGAGATTAGTGGAAAAGCTAGAGGATCAGGCACATATAACAGGAAAGACAATGCAATGGATCGGAGAATACCTGACAGGGAGGCAACAACGAGTCATGGTACGTGATGAGGTATCACAATGGGCACCTGTGACGAGCGGGGTTCCACAGGGGTCAATCCTAGGACTAATGCTATTTTTGGTGTATGTGAATGACATGATGGAAGGGATAGACTTAGAAGTGTCCCTGTTCGCAGATGATGTGAAGTTAATGAGCAGACTTAAACCAGATGATTAACAAGTAGGACTACAAAGTGACCTGGACAGGCTGGATGCGTGATCCAGCAACTGGCTCCTCGAACTTAACCCAGCGAAATACAAAGTCAAAGAAGACCTCAGACAGATTATAGGCTAGGTGGCCAAAGACTGCAAACCTCACTAAAGAAAAAGATCTTGTGGTGAGTATAACACCGAGCACATCTCCTGAAGCGCACATCAACCAGATAACTGTTGCAGCATGTGGGTGCCTGGCAAACCTAAGAATAGCGTTCCGATACCTCAGTACACCGTGTACGTCAGGCCCATACTGGAGAATGCAGCAAAAGTTTGGAACCCACACCTGGTCAAGCACGTCAAGAAATTAGAGAAAGTGCAATGATTTGAGACAAGGCTAGTTCCAGCGCTAAGGGGAATGTCATACGAGGAAAGATTAAGTGAAATCGGCCTGACGACACTGGAGGACAGGAGGGTCTGCTGAAGAGTTGGGTGGGGTTAATTTCTTTAAGCAGGATCGTCCCCCTCTTGCCTAGGTGTGTTGGTCTTAGTCCTATTTCCTTTAATAAAAAAAAAATAAAATTTTCTAAAAAGAATACCACGTACTGGTATTTTTCCTACCAGTTCTCTTTCCCACTGAACCTCTTTCAGAAAGATCCTCATGCCTTTGTTGTCTTCCCTTTTGTAGTCTAGCTTTCCCCATCCTACTCCTGTTATCCTCTCCACTTTTAACTCTACTATGTATTCAAAACTCAGAACCACGTGATCAGTAGTTCCGAGAACATCACTAGCTGTGATATCCTACATGTCCGAGCTACTCAAGGTTAATACGAGGACCAGTCTTGCTGGTTCATCCTCCCCTTTCTCTCTGGTAGTGTCTCTAACATGTTGATGCATGAGGTCTTCATGTACCACATCCATCATCTTGGCTCTCCATATTTTGGGACTCCCATGTGGCTGCAAGTTTTCCCAGTCAATCTCCTTGTGATTGAAATCCCCCATAACTAGTAACTTTGCTTTACCCGTGTGAGCTCTTCTGGCCACCTCAGCTAGTGTGTAAACCATTGCTCTGTTCCTCTTTTCATATTCTTCTCTTGACCTCCTGCAGTTCTGTGGTGAGTTGCACATCACTGCAATGTTTACGTTATGTCCCCCAGACTGAATTGTACCTACTAGTGTGTAGTCCCTTTCGACCATTTCGTCCATTTCCTTCGTCCATTTCCCTTTCCTTCCATTTCCTCAAATCCACGTCGGCTTTTAATGAGCAATGCAACTCCTCCTTTCCCTTTGCTCCCTCTATCTTTCCTCAGGATCTGATATCTTGGTGGGAAGATTGCATCTGATATCATCATCCCGGTGAGTTTCGTTTCTGCGAGTGCTATGTCTGGGGACGTCTCCTTGATTCTTTCATGCCGCTCCTCACATTTATTTGTTATTCCATCCACATTCGCTTACCAAACCTTCAATTTCTTTTCTAAAACTGTGTCTGGGGAGCGTTGTAGTTGGGGGAGCGGGAGACCTGGAGGGAACTATGCGGGGTTGCTGTGGGGGTGGAGTTTGTGATGAGGGGAAGGGGCAGTGGGTATGGTGTGTGGGTTATGGGTTAGATTGTTTGGTTGCACTGGGGTTGTTGTGGTTGAGGTCCTTCTATAGGTGGTTCTGAGGGAGGTTGTATTTGCTCTTCCTCCTGAGTCTGGGTTCTGCTCATCTCTGTCTTTGCCTCTCAATTCTCCTTGCATCTTTGTACCCTCTCTTTTAGTTTCTGCCTTTCTTTGTGTGTGTGTGTGTGTGTGTGTGTGTGTGTGTGTGTGTGTGTGTGTGTGTGTGTGTGTGTGTGTGTGTACTCACCTAGTTGTACTCACTTAATTGTGGTCGCATGGGTCGAGTTACAGCACCTGGCACCACCTCTTCACTGGTTGCTACTAGGTCACGCATCTGGGCCCCCATATGGCTCCAAGTTCTCCCAGTCAATATCTTTGTGATTAAAGTCACCCACAATCAGTAGCTGTGCCCTGCTTGCATGAGCCCTTTTAGCCTTTTTAACCAGTGTCAACCATTGCTTGGCCTCCTGCTGTTCTGTGGTGGGTTATAAATGACTGCAATTACCACCTTGGGGCCTCCAGACTGAAACGTTCCTGTTATGTAATCTCTTGCTTCTCCTCTGCCTCCTCTCTCTCCCATTGGTTTTTTTGTGATAAAGGATTTAAAACCGACAAGTTGAAGAATGAGACACTTATGCAACATATGGGAATCTTTACTGAAGAAACGTTTCGCCACACAGTGGCTTCATCAGTCTTATACAAAGCAAGAAGGTATAAGGAGAGGAGGAGTTTGAGGTAATCTGGAATGGGTTCGGGTTTTTTTAAATGAAGTTTTGTAATAGTTAATGTCTGCTTTCTTTTCTCCTTGTTTAATAAACCAGTTGGGGTATCCTATTTTGGAGTATTGTGCTCTAAAGATTTCTTTCTCTTGGTCCAACTTTAAAGGGGCTGCATAATCTGAATGCACTTAAGGACAGGCTTGAGATGGAGCTCTTCTCAATCTGGAATGAATGTTGACTGTAGATACGAACAAAGTTGGCAGTGTGAGTGGGCTTCCTAAAAAATGAGAATTGAACCTGATCGTTATTACAGGTAATGAGAACTTCAAGGAATGAAGGTTCATTGTTTCCTATTCAACTTTGAACTGTATAGTGGGAACAAAATGGTCAAAGGATGTGTCAATGCTGTCCCAACTGTCGTCCCATGTGGTAAAGATATAATCAACGTACCTGGTGGTTTGATGCTGGTGGTGTCTGGTGGTTGGATGCTGGGAAGGATGGTAATTTCATGCTATTCCAACCCCATAGCATTCAACTCATGGTACCATACCACCAAGGCACATTCAATCGTCTCAACAAAGAGACCAACATTGTCACGTTGTATCCCAACAATCTAGGGAATCTCTTCTCCAAGAAACACAAACATTCAGGTACGCAAGACACGCGAGAAGTTTACCAGATTCCATGTAAAGACTGGAACCAAGCGCGATGCCCTCCCCATCCATCTTCCAGTTTCCATCTTTCCATTTACAAATCACTGTCTGGAAATTGACAGTCCGACGCTCTACCATCTTCACCACACGGCTTCTAAAAGGGAAGGAATCAAAACAGGAATATAATTGAATCGTTGTTTTTCACAAAAAGCATTTTCGAATATAAATATATCTTTGTATTATACAAATTTTGATTCGTTTATAATCAATATTCTACTGTACAACTATGAAATAATTTCTATCCTACTGTACAACTATGAAATACTACTCCTTAGTGTTAAGCAGTCTGTAAGCCAATAATGTTAAGTTGGCCCATAATGCCTAGGCATAATAGAGGCTTTCCTTGCATTGCAACCCACTATTGCAAATATAAAATCTCAATGTACTGTTTACAAAGACATAAAATAAATAAATAAATAAATAAATAAACTATATTCTGTCAGAGGAACCATCTGTAACCCATTTGAGCTCCTTCCTACAGCCCAGGAGCTGAAACAGTAGATTCCTTCCTCAAGACGCCTAGTGGTATAGATGGTAGCCTGACCGTCAATTTACAGACCGTGGTTTGTGCCCTCCTCCGTCCATCTTTCTGATTATTCACACACACACACACACACACAAACACACACACAAACACACACACACACACACACACACACACACACACACACACACACACACACACACACACATATATATATATATATATATATATATATATATATATATATATATATATATATATATATATATATATATATAAACCAAGACTTAACATCAGCACCACCTATTGGAATTTTTTGCGAAGGTTTGATTCGCAGATTTTTTTAAATAATGTAAATGAACATTTAACTGTAATTTTCTAAGTATTTAATGTCTATAACACAGGGACACAATAAGAAGAGAAATCATTATTAACAGGTGTGATAGCTATCACGTTCCAGGCTGAGGGACTGACAACCTCAAATCTACGACTTCAAGGGTAATGGACTGATTACATCGTCTTCACATCTCTACTACTTCTGCCTATTTTCTGTACTCGATTGAAGAAGCCTATTGTGTCTTACCTACCAAGACATCCTCATATACATCCGCATCTGCGGATATCGAACTGAGGATAAGCACGTGATAATCCTCCACTCTACCGACTCAGCCATGGTGCCTAATTATTATTTCAGACTAGGAGTCCTATGGTCAGCCTTATTTAACCAAAACAATATTTTTATACTTATAGTGTCATGTGTGTAAAAAACTATTTGCTTGGAAATAAGGTTCCAAATTTTTACCAGGTTTGTCAGGTGTGTCGTGAACGAACACTTGTTAATTTTATAACGTGTTTCAGAATGTCTGTGTCACAGGACAGGTTCAATACTCGTCTCAGTAAAGATTCACTGTCAGTATACCTCCTGTCCAGTGCAGTTTTAGTGCTTGACTATGTATTCCGAAAATCGTCATGTGTCAGGGACACAAGGTCGTACCTAATTCTTGCACCACGAGTGATGATGGAGAGACTTTAAAACATTTCCTGGTGTTGTTCGTCCTCCTTGTTGTCAGGCGAGCGGCTACAAATACAAATATTCGTTTTAGTTGGATTGTGTAATCAATATTAGCTCTTTTTATCTCAACCCATCCTAACCTAACCAAACATAAACTAGCTTAGCCTAATTTATCCCAACCTAACTTAGCCTAGCCTAACTCAGCCCATGTATATCTGTGTGTGCACTCACATATTTGTTCTTGCAGGGGTCGAGTCATCCGTGGCAAATGACGATTTTCGAAATACATATTTTATTAGTAAAACTGCACTGAAGAAGAGGTACAGTGCACCTCGGGGAATGTGTTCGGTGTGATGCTTGACCCAAGAGCTTAAGAGTGGTTGACAGTCTTCGAGCTCCCAACATGTACTTTATCCGCAGTCTTCTTTGTTCTTCCCTAAGTTTCATGACTTTTACACTTGGTGGGATTAAACTCCAGGAGCCATTTGTCAGGCCAGGATTGAGCCTCTTCAAATCCCTTCGTAGTCCTACCTGATCCTAATCCGCTTGATTTCTTCACATTAGCTTCGCGTCGTCTACAAACAGGAACACCTCTGAATCTATCTTTTGCTCCATTGCCCCGTTCTTCCTGCTAGTCCTTCCATGTTTCTCTAGCTTTTGTACCAATCTCTTGTGGGGAACTGTGTCCAAGAAAACGCAGTCTGCCCACCTCAATTTCCTGTCTTACTTCTGTTACCTTGTCATAGAACTCCAGTAGGTTAGTGACACAGGATTTCCCATTCCTCAGATCGTGCTGGTTCTCCTGTATGAACTCATTCCTTCTAGGTGCTCCTCCTGACAATCTACTGAAAAACTACAGAACAGTGTCACTGACACTGGTCTGTAGTTTAATGCTGTCTGTCTCTTTTCGTAAAAATTAGGACTACATATGCTGCATTCCACACCTCTGGTAGTTGCCCTGTTTCAGTAGCGTTGTTGAAGATTATTGTTAGTGGCAGACACAGCGCCTATACTCCCTCTCTCAAGACCCATGTAGAGTTGTTGCCTGGGACCACTACCTTCGAGATACTTAGTTCGCATAGCAGTTTCTTCACTTCCTCCTCGGATTTGTGTAGTATGTCCACCACTTGTTAGTGTTCCCTTCCATCCAGGGGCGCATTTACTGAAAAGAGCGCTTATGACAAGCACTGATATTGTATCCTTGTCCAAACATTTTCGAATGACTCACTGATCAACACTTCTCTGTCATCATCAAAAGGATCTAGGAGAACATTCAGATCCAGGGCGGCATCGTGGAAGTTCATGCTAGGATATTGCAGCCTTTTTTGAATATGGTCAATGCGAATGAGTACTATATTTCAAAATCCTAGCGAAGTCAGAAAATCGTAACTCAGTATTCGATTATACAGCTCCTTGTTTCACTGGTCCCGTTTTCATTGTTTATCATGTCCTGGAAAACCTGAAGCATCTCATCAAGGTACTTCTTGATGGGTTTTGCTGCTTTTGTCCTTGCACTCCAACACAGGCACGGCGTTTTTGAGTTTTTCCCAGCGCTGTGATGAATGAGAGAACACGTATAGAGCTTCAATTGTTCCATATAACGTGAATATCACTGTATCTTACTTGGCTGCATGTACCCCCACGAAGTTAAGTGATTGTCACAATTCACAAACACTGCCAGTTTGTTTTTCTAGCCTATTATTTGATGAACACCGCTTCTATGTCCAGTCATCACACCAGCGTTGTCATAGCACTGTGACTGACAATCCTGTAGCTCCATTTTCCCCTTCTCTAGCTATTTCAAAATGTCTTCAACCAAGCTCTCAGCATCCTTCTAGTTTATGTGGATAAAACCTAGAAAAGACTCTAACACGGGCTGTTTCCTCTCTCAAAATCAACCTCCACGTACCTCTCTACTTCTGACGTCTGCTCATGTTGTGCCTGATCAGGAGTCGAGTCGAACATGAGATCGTATTGGCTTGGCGACCATTGGATGCCATCATATGGATGAATTCATTTTGGATAACCGGTGAAAGATAAGACTCGGATCAAGAATTAATATCCATACGTGTGAAGTGTTCTTTCATTATAGGATCAAATAGCCAGTAGTTTCAGTAAGCCAAGGAAATTTCCCACATTGGAGTCGCTGTCCAGCTGAAGTTACTCTCTGTGTCCTCGCAAAACCAGGTTCTGAGTTGTAATGAATTTTATAAAGTGGAGGATTCTTGTCAAGATTTCACGGTATTTCTGTTTTTCCTCGATCTGTGACTGAAGTTACATGTCAAGAATTCCTGTGTTTTCAGCTAATTTTCATTCATTTCTTTCCACTGTGTGAAGCACTTCCTGTGATTCTCAGCAAGGGTGACCCCCGTGGCCTGGCTGGCGAAGCTCTCGCTTCTCACACGTAGGCCCCGGGTTCGATTCCCGGAGAGGTAGAAACATTTCGACGCGTTTCCTTACACCTGTTGTCCTGTTCACCTAGCAGCAAGTAGGTACCTGGGTGTTAGTCGACAGGTGTGGGCCGCATCCTGGGGGGCATGATTGAGGACCCCAATGGAAATAAGACAGACAGTCCTCTTGGGTTATCCTGGATGGCTAACCCTCCGGGGTTAAAAATCCGAACGAAATCTTATCTTTCCACTGGTTGAATCCACTTTCCTGCTCCAATAAGAATTGATAGCCTGACCGGGAATAGAGAAGACAACACATACAAAATGCTGACTTTTTAGAAGGGAAATAGACCAACCATGAGCGAGTCGCTTCCTCACCACGACCATTTCCCAACTTGAACCAAGTTATGTTCATTGAGCAGTTATTTGTTGGTAGGAAAGACCCTCAATGTTCTGGAAATAATTTGAGCCCTGCTTTATCATTTCTGCTCTCAGTGCGTCAGGCAGAATTGCTTTTCCAGTATCCTTGTCGAACTCCAGAAGTCCAGTGCTATGCTGTTCAGTCACTTCTGGTAACACAGCTTGAGGCTCTTTGATACCATCCAGTTCAACAAGTTCAGTGTCGTCAGGTTTACTCTCAACAGGTAAAATTCCACCAATAAACTGAACATCACCACCACCACAACCCTTGTCTTCCTCTCCTGTCATGTCCACGTTTTCTCTGGCAGCTTCACTTTTAATCTCGTCATACTCGGATTTATCTGATTTGACTTCCTCCTCGGCTTGTTACACATTTGTACTTGATCCACCTTCGGAGTCTAACAAACTTGTAGCAGGTGCTGGCGATTCCATTGAACGTGTCGAACAAATTATTCCGAGCTTTTCAAGGAAGGGCATGAAGAACTTTCTCCACTTCTTGGTTTCCTCCATTTCCAGTTTTCATCTCTTCCGTCCATCAGCTCCACTTTCCTTCTTCTTGAAGTAACGTTTCGTAGTCTTCTTAGACAATACTCTGAATTAATGATATGACACTTTAAACAAGAACATTAAATTTCACAGATATTGCACAAAATTCTAGACCACCTCCCTAGTTTGCGCAGGAGAATGGTCTTGCTGCCGTTTGTCACTGACAAGTGGTACAGCGAGGTATGTGGTCACGTAGCTCCCAGCACTCTATTTTTACCTAATAATTTATATAATTGGTTTAACATTCTAGTCATCCTGGTGCTTCTCACACATAATCAAAGACAGATCATACAACTGAAGGCATTTTTTTCCATTATCTGAGGATGGCTTGTCTGACTTTAACAGAGACTGCTCAGTGGCGACCCCTATCAAATGGCGCCCAGGGCAGGTGCCATACCTTATCTACACCACTGTTTCCACCTTGGTTTCCTGGAAGCCTTTCTATCTCCACTGACAATACCTCCCTAATTCTAGTACTGAGCTCTTGACATCCTTCCTGGTCATTTCTAGTGAGCTTCCCTCCTGCCTTCCTTCCTAAGCCTGGTTACCTGGTACTTGACTATTGTTTTCCTCCTGTTGTGGCTGTATAACAGCTTCGAGTGAGATTTGACTTTCGATACCAAGTCATTTTCATACTGCTGCATATTCGCTTCTGGCTCTTCGGCTCAGCTTCTTATTTTTCTGGGTCTTTTGCTTTCTAGACTTACTCTATTTGGAGCACACTTGGCTTTGGCTTTTATACCTTTGGGTGAACCAAAGGCTCACTCTGGTGTTCCCAGTGTTTCTGTTGCCCTTAGGTAAGAACTTCTCTTCTGCCTCCTAGCACTTTGAAACCCTGCGTTCCATCATATCATTTACTGTCTTTGCTTAGATTTCTCTTCCCCACTGCACCTCATACTGACTCACGAAATCGTAATGACACGATTGCAAACAAACCATACCACGGGCGGGATTTGAACCCGCGGTCAGAGAGTCTCAAAATTCCAGACCGTCGCGTTAGCCACTGGACCAGCTAGCCACAATAAGATTCGTCCAACTAACCTTCCTATGGTGTAGAAATATACCTAGTTGGACGAATCTTATTGTGGCTAGCTGGTCCAGTGGCTAACGTGACGGTCTGGAATTTTGAGACTCTCTGACCGCGGGTTCAAATCCCGCCCGTGGTATGGTTTCACCTCATACTGAAATTGCCTCATGCTTGTGTAGTCCCTTGTTTATAAGTTTTTCTTCATTCAGCCTTCTCGTGCTACTTCTCTCTCTACTGTTAACGTTACTAATTATTCAAAACTCAGGTCCATGTGATCACTAGCACTGAGGAGTTTTTCATATGTTTCTTATGTAATATCTCCAATGTTTGACTTACTCAGGTGAATATGCTGGTTCATCCTCTCCTCTCTCTTTGATAGTGTCCCTAACATGTTGATAAATGAGACACTTATGCAACATTTGGGTATCTTTATCTTTATCTTCGTTGTGCCACACAGTGGCTTCATCAGTCAAGTGCTGAAAAAGTTGGAAGGTGAGGAGGAGCTTGAGGTAATCAGTCCCTAACATGTTGGTGCATGACGTTGTTCAGTACCGCCTCCATCATCTTAGCCATCCATCTTTCTGATCTTCCTTGTGGCTCCGGGTTTTCACAGTTAATATCCTTGTCATAGAAATCGCCCAAAATAACTTTGCCCTACCCATATAGGCTCTTCTGGCAGCTATTGTGTGGCACCATTGCCCTGTTTCTCTCATCATACTATTGTCTTGGCCTCTGTGGTAGGCTGTACATAATTGCAATTGCCACCTTGGGATTCCCAGTCTAAGGTGCTGCTAAACCATACCCCCGGCCGGGATTGAACCCGCGGTCATAAAGTCTCAAAACTCCAGCCCGTCGCGTTAGCCACTAGACCAGCTAGCCACAATAAGATTCATCCAACTAGGTATATTTCTACACCATAGGAAAGTTAGCACAGGCACCTCTGTGACCACAAATGCAAGTTTTTACAGACGAATCTCCAGCTAGCGTGGCCGTGACGAACTCTAGCTCAAGTCCCTTCACTGCCGTCAACATGACTCAAGAAATCGTAATGACACGATGGGGTATGGTTTATTTGCAATCGTGTCATTACGATTTCTTGAGTCAAGTTAAGGTGCTGCTACTGTGTAGTCCCTTGCTTCCATTTGTTCAATCATTCCAACTGCTCAAAACTCCCCTGGTTTTTGATGAGCAGTGCAACTCCTTTCCCCTTTGTTTTCTCCAGGATATGATGTCCGGTTAGTAAGATTATGTTTGTTATCATTTCTTGCCTCTCTTTCCTACCCCTTGCATCTTTGCATCCTCTGTCTCAGTTTCTGTCATTCTTCTCGTATTCTGTTGCGGTTGATGTATACCTGCTGGTAATTTGATGAGCCTCTTAGTCGTAGTAACTGATGTAGGATACTGTTTTGCACCACTTCTGACTTGAAAATCAATTTGACTCGACAGTTCTTTCTCTTTGAGTACCCCCTATTCTCTGAAAATTTGCAAGCTGGGTCAAGTCTTCCTCTATCTTTCATGCTATTGTCAGCCTCTTTTTTTTTTCCCCTGTTTGTCTTTCTTCGTATGTTGCCCCTTCGGCCTACCGAAGGACTTGAACAAAAACTGACCTCTCCCTTTTATCCTCCCACTGCATTACTTTTCCTATCTCATGATCCAATTTAAGCATCTCTGTTGCTGCCTTCATCCATATTTCCTGGATCTCTCAATGGCTTGATAGTGCCTCTGCAGGGAACCGGTCTCATTACTTTCCTTCAATCATCTCTCTGTATGTTGTCCCTGTACCTAATGACAAGCCAATTTCACTCCACAACTTTTCTCGGACTCCCCGGTTGTTTAATAAGACTTATCTCCTTCCCTTCCTTCGGTTTCCTCGCTGGATACTAATGTTTCTGTTCCCAATGCCCTGCCATATCCATAGCCTCTGTAGCTGCAGCTTCTAGCTTTTGATTCTTCCTCTCTGCGACCATTCTCTCCATTTTATTCACTTTTCCTGCACTCTGCTGTGCATCTTTCCTTCCTAGGCCACTATTACTCGGTTTCCCTGACTCTTCGTCCTACTCTCTGGAATACCATTTGTTTTTACAATAGCTACAGCAAAATGTAAAGAATATGAGTGTGTGTGTGTGTGTATACTCACCTATTTGTATTCACCTATTTGTGTTTGCAGGGGCCGATTAACAGCTGCATGGCAGTTTTACCGTATATCTTCTTAAAACTATGCATGGATCGTGCCTCTACTACATTGCTCTCCAGATTATTACACTTCCTGACAGCTCTATGACTGAAGAAATACTTCCTAACATCTCTGTAACTCATCTGAGTTTTCAACATCCAGTTGTTACCCCTTGTTGCTGCATTCCATCTCTGAAACATTCTGTCCCTATGTACTTTGTCAATTCCTTTCAGTATTTTAAATGTCGTTATCATAATTTCCCTAACCCTCCTGTCCTCAAGTGTCATCAGGTTGATTTAACCTCTCCTCGCAGGATTAGTCATGTTGCAAACCTTTGCACTTCCTCTAATTTCTTAACGTGTTTGACTAGTTGCGTGTTCCATCTTCGGGGTACACAGTGTCTTAAATGACTCCTTACTCAGGTATCGAAAAGTTGTTCTTAGGTTTGCCAGATGCCTATATGCTGCAGCAGTTATTTGATTGACGTACGCCCCAGATGTGCTCTGTATGATACCCCAAGAACCTTTGTCTTGAGCGAGGTTTACAGCCTCTGGCCCCTTCCCCCTTGCCTGTACTTCGTCGTCGGTCTTCTTTGACCTTCCCCAATATTCCTGACTTTGCACTTGGTGGGGTTAAACTCCATGATCAGGTAGAACTGTAGTGCTACCTGATCCTCATCCATTTGAATTCTGCAAACAGAGACACTTCTGCCATTCTGTGACATATATCAAAAACAGCACCGGTCCTGGGACTAACACTTGTGGAACCCCGCTCGTCACATGCACCCACCCTGACACCTCGTCACGTACCATGACTCGTTGTTTCCTTCCTGTCAGGTATTCCCTGATCCATGCAGTGCCTTTCCTCTTATTCCTGCCTGTTCCTCTCGCTATTGCATTATTCTCTTGTGCAGAAATATGTCGAAATCCTTCTCACAGTCCAAGAAAATTCAGTCTACTCTCTCCCCCCTTCTCTCTGCTGTCTTACTTCTATTAACTTCTCATAAAATTCCTGTAGGCTTATGACACAGGGTTTCCCTTCCATGAAACCGTGCTGGTTATCGTGTATAAGCTAATTCTTTTCTTCTTAGGTGTTCCAACACTCTTCTGATAACTCTCTTATGTCTCTGCATATTATACTATTGGTCTATTGTTTAATGCTGCCTATCTCTCTCCTTTCTTAAAAATTGTTCTTCCACACCTTGGATAGTTGTGTTATTTCGACAGATAGGATTCAGATTATTGTTAGTGTCATGCACAGTGCGTCTGCTCCCTCTCTCACGACCCATGGAGAGATGTTGCCCAGTCCCACAGCCTTTAAGGTATCCAAGTTCACCTAGCAGCCTCTTCACTCTTCCTCGGTTTTGTGTAATGTGTCCAGCACTTATTGGTGAACCACTGTACCCTATTACCTTGATTTGCAGGAGTTCTTTTTCTCTCTCCACTAAAAATACTTCCTTAAATCTCGTGTTGAACACTTCACTCACCTTTTGGTCGTTTCCCATCATCTCCCTTCCTTCCTTCCTCAGCCTGATTACCTGGTTCTTGACTGTTGTTTTCCCCACTGATTTGGCTGCATAATAGCTGTGAGTCAGATTTGGCTTTCGATGCTATGTCATTCTCGTATTGCCATTGGGCCTCCCTCCATGTTCATTCACATTCGTTTCTGCCTTTTCGGCTAATCTGCTTATTTTTCCTGGGTCGTTTGTCTTTTATACTTTCTCCTTTCTCTATCACACTTAGTTTGAGTCTTTGTACACCTCTGGATGCACTAAGGGCTCATTCTAGTCTTCCTATTCCTTCTGTTGCCCTTGGGAATGATCCTCTCTTCTGCCTCCTTGCATTTTATGGTCCCGCATTCCATTATTTCATGTACTGTTTTCCCACCAATTCTCTTTCCCACTGAGCCTCATGCAGGAAATTCCTTATGCCTGTGTTGTCCCCTCTTATGTAGTTTGGGTTTTCCCGACCTACTCGTACTACTTTACTCTCCACTTGTAGCTTTACAATTTATTCAGAACTCGGTACCACATGTTCGTGTATGTGAGGGAGAATGTGTGTGTGTATGTGTGTGTGTGTGTGTGTGTACTTACCTATTTGTAGTTGCAGGGGTCGAGTCTTATCTCCTTGCCCCGGCTCTTCACTGGTTGCTACTGGGTCCTCTGTCCCTGCTCCATGTGTGTGTGTGTGTGTGTGTGTGTGTGTGTGTGTGTGTGTGTGTGTGTGTGTGTGTGTGTGTGTGTGTGTGTGTGTGTGTGTGTGTGTGTACGTGTGTGGGGGCTGTCGGCTTTCACTACAAGCTGTCAACTGGTGCTAAAGAATATCCGCTGGAGGTGTAGATTGTCTGTCAATGCTGCAGACTGTCAGCTGTCACCATCAACTAACAGTAGGTGGTCCAGGCTGTTATCTTGCGCAGTAGGCTGTCAGATGTTCTGACACTCCTAATTCCACTGACAGGGTGTCACCTGCTGTTATTGGCTGTCAACTGGATCTACTGCTTTTCAATTCACATTAGAGCTGTCATTTGTTACTGGAGAATGTAGCTGATGCTCCAGGATATTTCTGTAATTTTAGGCTGTCAAGATTTTAATGTGATCTGCTGCTGCAGATCACCTGGTGGCTAAAGCTCCCGCTTCACACACGGAGGGCC
The DNA here is from genome assembly GCF_038502225.1 of Cherax quadricarinatus. Taxonomy (NCBI): domain Eukaryota; kingdom Metazoa; phylum Arthropoda; class Malacostraca; order Decapoda; family Parastacidae; genus Cherax; species Cherax quadricarinatus. The sequence continues at coordinate 1,464,584 of NC_091353.1, read as the reverse complement.
CGGGTTCGATTCCCGGCGGGTGGAAACATTTCGACACGTTTCCTTACACCTATTGTCCTGTTCACCTAGCAGCAAATAGGTACCTGGGTGTTAGTCGACTGGTGTGGGTCGCATCCTGGGGGACAAGATTAAGGACCCCAATGGAAATAAGTTAGACAGTCCTCGATGACGCACTGACTTTCTTGGGTTATGCTGGGTGGCTAACCCTCCGGGGTTAAAAATCCGAACGAAATCTTATCTTATCTTATCTTGCTGCTGCTGCTGCTGCTGCTGCTGCTGCTGCTGCTGTTATTAATGTTGCTGCTGTGCTACTGCTGTTGTTACAGGTGTTATAAATCTGTTGTTGGTGCTGTTGCTGCAGGTGCCATTAACGTTGCTGTAGTTATCAACGTGTTGCTACTGCTGAAGTTATTATTAATATGTCGGTTCTGTTATGGTATAATAGTTACCAGTGTGTTCCTGGCGATGAAGTTATTATTTATCAGTGTTTTTCTGCTGCTGTTGTAGTTAGTAATTAGTTGCTGTTGCTGTAACAGCCTGGTTGATCAGATCCTGATCCACTACGAGCTTGGTCTCAGACCGGGCCGCGGGGGCGTTGACCCCCGAAACGTTCTCCAGGTATACTCTCCAGGTATACTCTCCAGGTATACTCTCCAGGTATACTCTCCAGGTATACTCTCCAGGTATACTCTCCAGGTATACTCTCCAGGTATACTCTCCAGGTACACTCTCCAGGTATACTCTCCAGGTATACTCTCCAGGTACACTCTCCAGGTATACTCTCCAGGTATACTCTCCAGGTATACTCTCCAGGTATACTCTCCAGGTATACTCTCCAGGTATACTCTCCAGGTACACTCTCCAGGTATACTCTCCAGGTATACTCTCCAGGTACACTCTCCAGGTATACTCTCCAGGTATACTCTCCAGGTATACTCTCCAGGTATACTCTCCAGGTATACTCTCCAGGTATACTCTCCAGGTAGTTATCAAGGAGTTGCTGCTACTGTAGCTGTTTCCAGTGTTGCTGCTACTGTAGCTGTTTCCAGTGTTGCTGCTACTGTAGCTGTTTCCAGTGTTGCTGCTACTGTAGCTGTTTCCAGTGTTGCTGCTACTGTAGCTGTTTCCAGTGTTGCTGCTACTGTAGCTGTTTCCAGTGTGTTGCTGCTACTGTAGCTGTTTCCAGTGTGTTGCTGCTACTGTAGTTGTTTCCAGTGTGTTGCTGCTACTGTAGCTGTTTCCAGTGTGTTGCTGCTACTGTAGCTGTTTCCAGTGTTGCTGCTACTGTAGTTGTTTCCAGTGTGTTGCTGCTACTGTAGCTGTTTCCAGTGTTGCTGCTACTGTAGCTGTTTCCAGTGTGTTGCTGCTACTGTAGCTGTTTCCAGTGTTGCTGCTACTGTAGTTGTTTCCAGTGTTGCTGCTACTGTAGCTGTTTCCAGTGTTGCTGCTACTGTAGCTGTTTCCAGTGTGTTGCTGCTACTGTAGCTGTTTCCAGTGTGTTGCTGCTACTGTAGCTGTTTCCAGTGTGTTGCTGCTACTGTAGCTGTTTCCAGTGTTGCTGCTACTGTAGTTGTTTCCAGTGTTGCTGCTACTGTAGCTGTTTCCAGTGTGTTGCTGCTACTGTAGCTGTTTCCAGTGTTGCTGCTACTGTAGCTGTTTCCAGTGTTGCTGCTACTGTAGTTGTTTCCAGTGTTGCTGCTACTGTAGTTGTTTCCAGTGTGTTGCTGTTACTGTAGTTGTTTCCATTGTTGCTGCTACTGTAGTTGTTTCCAGTGTTGCTGCTACTGTAGTTGTTTCCAGTGTTGCTGCTACTGTAGTTGTTTCCAGTGTTGCTGCTACTGTAGTTGTTTCCAGTGTTGCTGCTACTGTAGCTGTTTCCAGTGTTGCTGCTACTGTAGTTGTTTCCAGTGTTGCTGCTACTGTAGTTGTTTCCAGTGTTGCTGCTACTGTAGTTGTTTCCAGTGTGTTGCTGTTACTGTAGTTGTTTCCATTGTTGCTGCTACTGTAGCTGTTTCCAGTGTTGCTGCTACTGTAGTTGTTTCCAGTGTTGCTGCTACTGTAGTTGTTTCCAGTGTTGCTGCTACTGTAGTTATCAATTTATGGCTAATGCTATACTTGTTACCAATGTGTTGCTGATATTGTTATCAGTGTGTTGTTGATGTAGTTGTTACCAGTGTGTTGCTGTTACAGTTGTTACCAGTGTGTTGCTGTTACAGTTGCTACCAGTGTGTTGCTGTTACAGTTGTTACCAGTGTGTTGCTGTTACAGTTGTTACCAGTGTGTTGCTGTTACAGTTGCTACCAGTGTGTTGCTGTTACAGTTGCTACCAGTGTGTTGCTGTTACAGTTGCTACCAGTGTGTTGCTGTTACAGTTGCTACCAGTGTGTTGCTGTTACAGTTGTTACCAGTGTGTTGCTGTTACAGTTGCTACCAGTGTGTTGCTGTTACAGTTGTTACCAGTGTGTTTCTGTTACAGTTGTTACCAGTGTGTTGCTGTTACAGTTGCTACCAGTGTGTTGCTGTTACAGTTGCTACCAGTGTGTTGCTGTTACAGTTGCTACCAGTGTGTTGCTGTTACAGTTGCTACCAGTGTGTTGCTGTTACAGTTGTTACCAGTGTGTTGCTGTTACAGTTGCTACCAGTGTGTTGCTGTTACAGTTGCTACCAGTGTGTTGCTGTTACAGTTGTTACCAGTGTGTTGCTGTTACAGTTGTTACCAGTGTGTTGCTGTTACAGTTGTTACCAGTGTGTTACAGTTGTTACCAGTGTGTTGCTGTTACAGTTGTTACCAGTGTGTTGCTGTTACAGTTGTTACCAGTGTGTTGCTGTTACAGTTGTTACCAGTGTGTTGCTGTTACAGTTGTTACCAGTGTGTTGCTGTTACAGTTGTTACCAGTGTGTTGCTGTTACAGTTGTTACCAGTGTGTTGCTGTTACAGTTGTTACCAGTGTGTTGCTGTTACAGTTGTTACCCATGTGTTGCTGTTACAGTTGTTACCAGTGTGTTGCTGTTACAGTTGTTACCAGTGTGTTGCTGTTACAGTTGTTACCAGTGTGTTGCTGTAGTCGTTATCAGTGTATTGTTGTTGCTGTAGTTATCATCAATGTGCTGTTGATGATAAATTAGACACATGTGAAACACTTGGGTATCTTTAGTGAGGAAACGTTTCGCCACACAGTGGCAAAACGTTGATAAATTAGACACATGTTACACATGTTTCTAATTTATCAACTTGTTGGTTCTCTGAACCATTTATTAAGTGTTGTTGATGTAGTTATTAATGTGTTGCTGTTGATGTAGTTATTAATGTGTTGCTGTTGATGTAGTTATTAATGTGTTGCTGTTGATGTAGTTATTAATGTGTTACTGTTGATGTAGTTATTAATGTGTTACTGTTGATGTAGTTATTAATGTGTTACTGTTGATGTAGTTATTAATGTGTTGCTGTTGATGTAGTTATTAATGTGTTGCTGTTGATGTAGTTATTAATGTGTTACTGTTGATGTAGTTATTAATGTGTTACTGTTGATGTAGTTATTAATGTGTTGCTGTTGATGTAGTTATTAATGTGTTGATGTTGATGTAGTTATTAATGTGTTGCTGTTGATGTAGTTATTAATGTGTTGATGTTACTATAGTTATTAATGTGTTGATGTTACTGTAGTTATTAATGTGTTGATGTTGATGTAGTTATTAATGTGTTGATGTTACTATAGTTATTAATGTGTTGCTGTTGATGTAGTTATTAATGTGTTGATGTTGATGTAGTTATTAATGTGTTGCTGTTGATGAAGTTATTAATGTGTTGATGTTACTATAGTTATTAATGTGTTGATGTTACTGTAGTTATTAATGTGTTGACGTTACTGTAGTTATTAATGTGTTGACGTTACTGTAGTTATTAATGTGTTGACGTTACTGTAGTTATTAATGTGTTGCTGTTGATGAAGTTATTAATGTGTTGATGTTACTATAGTTATTAATGTGTTGATGTTACTGTAGTTATTAATGTGTTGACGTTACTGTAGTTATTAATGTGTTGACGTTACTGTAGTTATTAATGTGTTGCTGTTGATGAAGTTATTAATGTGTTGATGTTACTATAGTTATTAATGTGTTGATGTTACTGTAGTTATTAATGTGTTGATGTTACTGTAGTTATTAATGTGTTGATGTTACTGTAGTTATTAATGTGTTGATGTTACTATAGTTATTAATGTGTTGATGTTACTGTAGTTATTAATGTGTTGATGTTACTATAGTTATTAATGTGTTGATGTTACTATAGTTATTAATGTGTTGACGTTACTGTAGTTATTAATGTGTTGACGTTACTGTAGTTATTAATGTGTTGACGTTACTGTAGTTATTAATGTGTTGACGTTACTGTAGTTATTAATGTGTTGCTGTTGATGAAGTTATTAATGTGTTGATGTTACTGTAGTTATTAATGTGTTGATGTTACTGTAGTTATTAATGTGTTGACGTTACTGTAGTTATTAATGTGTTGCTGTTGATGAAGTTATTAATGTGTTGATGTTACTGTAGTTATTAATGTGTTGATGTTACTGTAGTTATTAATGTGTTGACGTTACTGTAGTTATTAATGTGTTGCTGTTGATGAAGTTATTAATGTGTTGATGTTACTATAGTTATTAATGTGTTGATGTTACTGTAGTTATTAATGTGTTGATGTTACTGTAGTTATTAATGTGTTGATGTTACTGTAGTTATTAATGTGTTGATGTTACTATAGTTATTAATGTGTTGATGTTACTGTAGTTATTAATGTGTTGATGTTACTATAGTTATTAATGTGTTGATGTTACTATAGTTATTAATGTTACTGTAGTTATTAATGTGTTGACGTTACTGTAGTTATTAATGTGTTGACGTTACTGTAGTTATTAATGTGTTGACGTTACTGTAGTTATTAATGTGTTGATGTTACTGTAGTTATTAATGTGTTGACGTTACTGTAGTTATTAATGTGTTGATGTTACTGTAGTTATTAATGTGTTGACGTTACTGTAGTTATTAATGTGTTGACGTTACTGTAGTTATTAATGTGTTGACGTTACTGTAGTTATTAATGTGATGATGTTACTGTAGTTATCAGTGTGTTGATGTTACTGTAGTTATTGCACGTACAACTTGTCAGACACTGCAACATCATGGTATCTTGGTTCAGAGGACATCTACATAACCTCCTTCACGACTACTGCAACTACTACTACTACCGCTAACCCATCCCTTGGGTAGGACCTACTTCAACTGAGGAATCCCACCATCCCTTGGGTAGGACCTACTTCCACTGAGGAATCCCACCATCCCTTGGGTAGGACCTACTTCCACTGAGGAATCCCACCTACCAGTGACTAGGCCCTCGTCTGCTACCCGTCCCTATCCAATGGCGCCTATATAAGCGCCAACCTCCTTGCCTGTGCTCCAGATTCTCCTCCGACACGATGCTGTGAACACTAACTCCAAGGCTGAGGGACTGATTACCCCATCTTTGGTATATAGTTCTACTGTCTTCAAGTTATGTCCTAGAATATGTATTGATAAAGCCACTGGATAGCGAAAACGTCTACAATTAGACACCCAGATGTCACACATGTGTCTAATTTTCACTGTAGTTATTAACGTGCTACTTCCGTTATGTTATAAATGCTCACTTTGTTGTTATTTACGTATAATCTGTAAAATCGAAAAAAATATAAATTGTTATTAAAAATATATAAGAATTTGGCAACATTTTCCCGCAAATCTTATTCCTCAATGGCATCCATAAAGCGCTTTATCGTAATTTTAATACTTAACGTAATGACGTCATTGGTACGAGGCTTATGCGACTTAATGAGCAATAGGCGTAATTTTACTCATTTTATTTTGGTTTAATATTTTTGTCAAGTTTTATTTTTATTAAAATTATTGCATGGCATCTACTGCTTCTGCTGCCTCGCTTGTACTCGACTGAAGAAGATAATTAGACTCATGTGCCACATCTGGGTATCTTTACTTGTAGACGTTTCGCCATCCAGTGGCTTCATCCATACAGATTCCAGGACATAACTTGAAGACAGTAGAACTATATACAGAAGATGAGGTAATTAGTCCCTCAGCCTTGGAGTTGGTGTGGACAACACCGTAGTTGTAGAGGTTCTGGAACAGAGGTAAGGAGGTTGGCGCTTATATAGGCGTCAGTGGATAGGGACGGGTAGCAGACGAGGGCCTAGGTTTTCCCTGCAGCTGTTTGAATATTTTCCTCTCCTACCACCCCCAAATATATATATATATATATATATATATATATATATATATATATATATATATATATATATATATATATATATATATATATATATATATATATATATATATATATATATAGATATATATATATATATATATATATAGATATATGTGTGTGTGTGTGTGTGTGTGTGTGTGTGTGTGTGTGTGTGTGTGTGTGTGTGTGTGTGTGTGTGTGTGTGTGTGTGTGTGTGTGTGTGTGTGTGTTAGTTACCATTTTGTCCTAGGCACATGTCGATTAGACACTAGGCCTGTTGTATATGAGCACATGTGTGTGTGTGTGTGTGTGTGTGTGTATGTGTGTGTATGTGTATGTGAGTGTGTATGTGTGTGTGTGTATGTGTGTGTGGGTGTGTGTGTGAGTGTGTGTGTGTTCTCAGCTAGTTGTGGTTGCAGGGGTCGATTCATAGTTCCTGGCCCCGCCTCTTCACTTGTCGTTGCTAGATCACTCTTCCTGCTCCATGAACCTCTTTTATCATACCTCTTCTTAAAGCTGTATATGGATCCTGCCTCCACTACATCACTTCCCAGACTATTACACTTCCTGACAACTCTGTGTGGTCTGTGTGTGTGCGTGTGTATATATATATATATATGTGTATATATATATAATAGTCCCATAGGAGGACATTTGGGTGTCAAGAAGACACTCGGTAAACTGGCAAAACATTTTACTTGGCCTAAAATGAGGGACAGAAGCTGATCATGTGCGACGTTGCCACGTGTGTCAAGTGACAGGCAAGCCAGCGCACACACCTCCACCAGCGCCTCTCATTCCTATCACCGTGCATGGTGAACCATTCTCACGTCTTATTATAGATTGTGTTGGTCCTTTGCCTAGAACCAAACTAGGAAATCAATACTTATTTACTATTATGGACGCTGCAACACGCTATCCCGAAGCTATTCCTATATGAGAAAAATTAATGCTCGTGCTATTGTGAGAGCGCTGATGAAATTTTTCTCCCAGGTTGGATTGCCACGAGAGATACAGTCAGATCAGGGATCTAACTTCACTTCTAAGATCTTTCGAGAAGCATTATCCCACCTAGGAATAAAGTCTGTACTTTCAACCAGTTATCATCCACAGTCACAAGGTGCTCTAGAGAGATTTCATCAGACACTGAAGTCTATGATGAGAGCTTATTGTGAACATTTTTCTAGAGACTGGGATGAAGGTATACATTTTCTTCTGTTCGGTATGAGAGAAAGTGAGCAAGAAAGTCTCGGGTTTAGTCCATGTGTGTGTGTACTCACCTATTTGTACTCACCTATTTGTGGTTGCAGGGGTCGAGTCCTAGCTCCTGGCCCCGCCTCTTCACCGGTTGCTACTAGGCCCTCTCTCTCCCCGCTCCATGAGCTTTATCAAACCTCGTCTTAAAACTGTGTATGGTTCCTGCCTCCACTACGTCATTTTCTAGGCTATTCCACTGCCTTACAACTCTATGACTGAAGAAATACTTCCTACTATCTCTCTGACTCTCTGACTCTGTGTGTGTGTGTGTGTGTGTGTGTGTGTGTGTGTGTGTGTGTGTGTGTGTGTGTGTGTGTGTGTGTGTGTGTGTGTGTGTGTGTGTGTGAGGGGCGGGGTATCTGTGTTGTATAGAATTATCATACGGCTTGTTGCAAATGGTAACTTCTCTTTCCTGTCAGACCATACAACGAGTGGGGCTAGAACTCGCGATCAGAGAGTCTTGTTCTCTCCCCACCACACACCTGAAGGCAGCACAACCCACATGTTCTACTTTTCTCACCGTATATGCTGACTAGTGAAACTTTACCTTAATTATTTAAGGGTTGAAGACTTTTTAATATTACATAAGAATATTACATAGATTCTATTAATATTCATCAGTTCTTAAGATATTTGTATAACCAATGTTTAAAGCTATCCAGATAAATAGCATCAATAACCCTAATAACCTATTCTAAGGTTAATGCAGAAAATTGAAAGTGAAAATCCACATTGAAAGTGAAAATTCGACTGTCGTGCCATCCCGCCCATACAGTAGTCAATCATGTTAAAACTACCTTTACGTAGGTTAGAAATGGGATGGATGGGTGTTGGGGTAACCAGTGTGCGTCTGCCATGTGACAACCATTGTCATTTTACGCGCAGAATATGTGAAATTTCATTGATGGTGGGAGAAAAGAGGGAGAGGGAGAGGGTGAGAGAGGGAGAGAGAGAGAGACAGTGAGTGAGAGAGGAAGGGTGGTAGATTGGGAGGGAGGGTGGAAGGTACGAAGGTTAAATATTATATAACTTAATTTCTGAGATGATAATGTCATTACTCATTACTTGGCCTGTTATTTTAGTTACTAGTTGGCAAGAAGCGCATTCTCATTAAAAGTTTTATCAGGAAGGGGATCAGAAGAACCCAACAGCACATAGCCCGAAACGGGACGGATAACTGCTGAACGAACTTGAAGTTCTCGTAACCCGACACATACTGGGGAAAACTGGGACAGCAACACTTGGAGCTCTCCCCGATTATCCCTGCAGCCACGAATATTCCGTTGTAAATAATTCATTACTCACAAAGACAGGTATACTAACAATGAGAAGCGATCAAATCTACGGGCTAGTAAGGTCAGTGTAGTCAATGTGTGGAGGCAACGGAAAGCATGTAAGCAAGGAGGAATCAGAATGCTCTGAAGGAAAAGACTGCTGCGAGGGTTTTGAAAAATAAGAAGGGGCGTAACGAGGTGCACTGGTGTCTATCGAGGGTTTCATCTCTGCAGTAAAGTTACAGATAGCATCAAGTGTTTCGGTGGACAAAGAAGATGCCGATACCATGATTTCAGAGACAGGTGAGGTAGAGGAAGTAGAGACTGGGGAGACTATGGAGGGAACCAAAGAGGTCTGAGAAGGGAAAGGAGTATGAACCTGGAGAGATGCGAAGAGTCCTGTGGTGGAAGAGGAGAGGAAGGAGGCTGGAAGGGGATTGTTGAAGAATTCTGGTAAGGAACAGGAGAAGAGGGGACCACACGAGGGGGGTGAACCTTCACCTTCGTGTGAGAATTAGAAAGGGGGTGAGAACTAGGCACTGAGGCCGAAAACGAGAAGTGTTGGGGAGTTGTAAGCACCGAAGGAATGAGAAGAGACTTGGATTTAGGAGACAGTTTCAACTTCGCAGGTTATAGGCGTGAAGAAGATGCAGTCATGTGAGGTGTCTCAGACTGATAAGCTAGCGGGTGAGATGAAGAAGTATAAGTAGGAAGAGGTATGGAGGTGGGGGTTTCCGAGGGAAAAAACCGCAAAAGAATCAGAGGCGGTGGTGACCACAGAAGACATGGCACCAGACATGGCTCCAGAGGAGCTACTCGAGAATAAGAACAGGAGGAAGATTCCCTTGAAGGCAGAGATGAGACACAGCCATAGCATAAGTAAGGCTTAAGGAGAATGAAGGCCTTACTTATGCTATGCCTGTCTCAGCTCCACCTTCAAGGGAATCTTCCTCCTGTTTCTTATTCTCGAGTATGAAGGCCTTACTTATGCTATGCCTGTATCTCAACTCTTCCTTCAAGGGAATCATCCTCCTGTTCCTTATTTTCGAGTAGCTAGGAGACCTCTAACCTTGGCGATTCCCCGACCTACCAGCTCCTCTGGTGCCATGTCTTCTGGGGTCACCACCGCCTCTGATTCTTTTGCAGTTTTACCCTCTGAAACCCCCACCTCCATACCTCTTCCTACTTATACTTCTTCATATCACCCGCTACCTTCTCAGTCTGAGACACCTCACATGACTGCATCTTCTTCGCGCCTATAACCTGCGAAGTTGAAACTGTCTCCTGACATCGGCGGGAAAAAGAAGGATGAGTTTCATTGCAGTTAAGACAAGTGGGGGGAAGATTGCAAGATGCATCGGCATGATCCATGGTACAGCAGACTGGGTACAGACCGGGCACTCCGCTGCGGACCTGCAGTATTTAGTGGGAGGTCCGAAGCGCCAGTAATTTCGACAATGGTGGGGTGTAGGGGCCACTTTATGGACCCCTAGGCAATGGCCCGCAATGTAAAGGAGGACAGGAGTTCGCATTAGTCAAAGATTAAGCGGGCCATGTTACTGGGAAAGCGCCTCAGCCCGCGAGTGAGCAGGACACATGTATCCACTTCGAGAATCAGGTTCTGAAGGGCGAAATGCTCCAAAATATCGTCACCGTATGACAGAAAATTACACTGTACAATGGTACGTGGTAAAATAAAAAAGGGCATGGGAGGAGGAAGGGGGTCATGGAACGAAGACTCCATGATGGTGGCACTTCTTTCTTAATATTATTTTAGGAAAAAAGAAAGAAGGAAAGGAAAAAAGAAAGACAATTACTAGAAGGCATAGACGAAGTATTTTCCTGGAGGACTAAGGATGTGTTTTTGTATATTTTGTTGTAGTCTCTCCAATAACTGAAAAATACATCAGGTTAGATTTAAACTTTTAGCGTTGATTTATTTTCCCTCAAAGGAATATTTCTTTTGATAATAGATTATAGACTGCACAACACAAGGGACGCAAAACTGTCTTCGACATTCCTCGTGTCCGTCTCACACTATGGAAATAAATCACTCTGACTTTTTTGGGTTATCCCAGGTTCTCTACACATATGCTGCTATGTATGATAATCTATGCAACTGTATTTGTGTATACCTGAATATACTTACTTATGCAAAAATGCACTGCACATAAAGGGCCCCAAAATCTGGAATTCATTGGCTGAACCAGCAAAATTTTCCCTGTCTACCAATCAGTTTTGTGCCAAAATTATTAATCAAATTGGTTTATGTGATGTATCTAGAGAATGTCTACTCTGATCAGAAATCTCTCCCAGTGTTTGACTTTATTGGTTTATTGGTTTATCCTAAGTTAAACCTACATAATGTGTCTTTAAAATCTGGTTTATGTTTAGTACACAAACCTTAATTAAAAATAAATTACTACAAGTTAGTCATTTATTTGCTTAAAACATTGTCAGTTATACTTAGAGATAAATTTCCAATTAGCTTTTATGGATGAAATTGGGAAAATCGAAAAACGGTGGTACCTCAGTTGTCGAACTCAGTTCGTTCCAGAAGTCGGTTCGACAACCAAAATGGACGATAAACATAGTTTCTCCCATAATGAATAACGTAAAGTTCGTTCTAGAAGTCGGTTCGACAACCAAAATGGACGATAAACATAGCAGTTTCTCCCATATTGAACAACGTAAATAGAATTAATCCGTTTTAGACCCCAAATGACAATACTTTTCATGATACTTTTCATACGAATTACGGAGTGTCGTATTCGACAAGCTTCAACCCTTCCATGATGATAACTTCAAAAAGTAACCTCTGAGCCTTTTCAAGATTAATGTGCTGGTATATTTACTACAGTTGTCACTATGAGATATCACGAGAATGCCTCTTCAGTTTAGCTTCAAAACTGGTGTTTCTTAATGGAAGGTTAGAAAATGATTTGAGGTGTATGTCCTAATTTCCCAAGTTTATTAAAACTGGGTTATTAGTTTTCACATAATGACTTATAAATGCCTTTTTGGAGTCACTTAAAATCTTCAGTGCTTAAATTTAACTACATTATAGAATCATGGTGTCGTCTGCGCTGGTCCAGTCCCGTGCACCGAGGGACACACAACATTACTTAAATAACCTGCACATAGAGAACAAAATTTATGTTGACGTTTTGGTGCGACTTGGACCATTAACAAGTCACACAGGAGAGAGAAAGGAATGGAGCTAGTATATATACATGAGGAGGAGGTGCTGGGAGAGGAGGTAGTAGTGTAATGGTAGACGTAGTGGTGGTGGTGGTAGTAGTAGTAGTAGTAGAAGTAGCAGTAGTAGTAGAAGTAGCAGTAATATCTTCATTTCTACAAGTATAAGTACAAGGTATATAGTCATAGCTGATATCAATAACATACTACCATACAGAAAGCCACTTGTTATGCAGAACATTAAGAGCAAATTAGGTCAGTTTTGTCCTAGTGTGAAGCGAGAGCTGTAGCCACCAGGCCACAGGACACCGTGTAGTAGTAGCAGTAGTTGTAGTAGTAATAATAGTGGTAGTAGAAATAGTACTGGTACTAGTAGTAATAGTAACAGTAGCACTCTAAGTAGTGCAACAGTGTCAGAGGTTGCTATAAGAAGGGGGTAATGGTAGCGACACAAGCATCAAAGAGTGGAGTGTTAGCAAAACAATAGTAGTTTAGTAGTAGTAGTAGTAGTAGTAGTAGTAGTAGTAGTAGTAGTAGTAGTAGTAGTAGTAGTAGTCTAAAGACAAGACAAAAAAGTGAAAGGAGCACTGTGGGAGAGGTAATGATCCACGAGGGTAGGACAAAAGCCAGGGTAAAAACTCTAATGACAGAACGCACCTAGGCAAGAAAAATGATAGGCAAAGAAAATACGGGAAAGGAGAAGAGAACTAGGATTGTGCAATACGGGGATACCTGTTGTAGTTGCAAGACAATGTTTACAATAGGTGCTCGTGCTGTTGTTATGAAAATATTGATCAAAATCGTTATCAGTGTGTTTATCTTTCACTTCTTATCAGCGTGTAGCTACTGCACTAGCACAAAATGTGTTGTTTCTTGCAGTCGTCATGAATCCGTAGCTATTGCAGTTATTATCAACGTATTTTTCCTGCAAGTGACCTCAACATGTTTTTGATGAAGTAATCGTCAGTGCATAACTCTTGAATTACCATCAATGAGTCGCTTTTGCTAACGTTATCTGCTGCTGTAGCAGATGTCACCGATGAGCTACTGCTGCAGACGTTATCAATGTGTACTCCTGCAGTTGATATCAATGTGTTACTGCTGCAGTTGTTATCAACATGTTACTCCTGCTGTCGTGGTCAATGTGTTACTGCTGCAGGTGTTATCAGTGTTACTGCTGCAGGTGTTATCAGTGTGTTACTGGTGTGGGAGGATTTGCCAGCCAAGTCTACTTTTCGATATGAACTGAAATATATTTAGCTTCAGTGGTGACTCAGACTTCTTTACCGTCGTGGTAGCTCCACCTCTGAGCTGTAGAATGACGAGTACTAAGTACCGATTTGCCCCAAAGGAGCGTGTATTTCAGCATTTCATTCCTTATCTGAAATGCTTAGTAGTAGTCACTTGGTTTGGGTGAAATCACCCACACATGACTGGGTCTATTGGTAATTCCAGTCAAATCTCACCCCTACCTATTAGCTGCAGCTAACATAACTAGGTGTAGGTATGGCTGGACTTCCCTGGGTATTGAAACTCACCTAATTTCCCCTAGTTAGTGGTAGGGAAAGTATAACCCCAGTATCGATGTCTTGAGTAAGTTGCTACAGATGCGTAGTTATGTTCTCACCCGTTGACAGGGTGTCACTTGGTCATACGTCACGCGATAGGGTGATATTCTGTCCCTTTGTTCATAACACATGAATGCATATGGCGACACAAACTTTACACTTATCGGGATTATACCGCGGATAATACACTTATGTTTCCTTTTTAACACTAGTTTTCCTAGTGGAGATTGACAGTATTTCAGAGTTTACTCCACAAAGTCAGCTTCTTTGTTCTCAGCGGGAGATTTGTGAGGTGTTCACACCCTTTGCACAAAAGAACTGCTGAGTTCAGCTTTATATCTCTTCTTTGCTATACATCGCAACAGTATTCAATACTAGAAGGTAGGTTTCTTGTCATGTAGCTATAGACTAGAATTCATAATAGTTCAAACTTGTAGATGAAGTGGGTGCAAGGTTTCCCTTGTTTCCTGCTGAGGAGAAAGAGTAATTAATCTCGTTTAACTCTCGCTGTGTAGCTGCAATAAGAACTAGCAAGGAGAGGCAAGCGTGTCTTGTGACGCTACGGTACGAACACATGTGTTTAATCAATCTGTCCACTAGCCCCTTCTGGGATGGCTACGTCCCTCAGAGGGCTGAGGGGTGGCTGAGAGAAACCCACTTTACTGGAGAATTTTCTCCACAACTGCTGCATGTGTTATCAATAGGTTGCTGCTGCAGATGTTATCAATATGTTACTGCTGCTGTCGTGGTCAGTGTGTTACTGCTGCAGGTGTTATCGATGTGTTACTGCTGCAGAATGTCACATTCTACAAGATTGATGGACTGAACACATCGACTCCAGGCTGAGGGACTGATTACCTCATACTCCTCCTCTCCTTACGCCTTCCTCTTTGTATTGGACTGATGAAGCCACTGTGTGGCGAAACGTTTCCTGAATAAAGATTCCCATATGCTGCATAAGTGTCTCAATCTTCAACTTGTCGGTTTTTCAAACCATTCATCACAACTGTCAGACACTGCAGCATCATGGGATCTTGTTACAAAGAATTCTTCAACACTTGTTCAACCTTTGGACGAAGACCTACTTCGACTAGTGGATGGTACCACTATGACCCCGCCTCCACCTGCTTCACCTCACCTCACTACTTCGACTAGTGGATGGTACCACTATGACCCCGCCTCCGCCTGCTTCACCTCACCTCACTACTTCGACTAGTGGATGGTACCACTATGACCCCGCCTCCGCCTGCTTCACCTCACCTCACTACTTCGACTAGTGGATGGTACCACTATGACCCCGCCTCCATCTGCTTCACCTCACCTCACTACTTCGACTAGTGGATGGTACCACTATGACCCCGCCTCTGCCTGCTTCACCTCACCTCACTACTTCGACTAGTGGATGTTACCACTATGACCCCGCCTCCGCCTGCTTCACCTCACCTCACTACTTCGACTAGTGGATGGTACCACTATGACCCCGCCTCTGCCTGCTTCACCTCACCTCACTACTTCGACTAGTGGATGGTACCACTATGACCCCGCCTCCGCCTGCTTCACCTCACCTCACTACTTCGACTAGTGGATGGTACCACTATGACCCCGCCTCCGCCTGCTTCACCTCACCTCACTACTTCGACTAGTGGATGTTACCACTATGACCCCGCCTCCACCTGCTTCACCTCACCTCACTACTTCGACTAGTGGATGGTACCACTATGACCCCGCCTCCACCTGCTTCACCTCACCTCACTACTTCGACTAGTGGATGTTACCACTATGACCCCGCCTCCACCTGCTTCACCTCACCTCACTACTTCGACTAGTGGATGGTACCACTATGACCCCGCCTCCACCTGCTTCACCTCACCTCACTACTTCGACTAGTGGATGGTACCACTATGACCCCGCCTCCGCCTGCTTCACCTCACCTCACTACTTCGACTAGTGGATGGTACCACTATGACCCCGCCTCCGCCTGCTTCACCTCACCTCACTACTTCGACTAGTGGATGGTACCACTATGACCCCGCCTCTGCCTGCTTCACCTCACCTTACTACTTCGACTAGTGGATGGTACCACTATGACCCCGCCTCCGCCTGCTTCACCTCACCTCACTACTTCGACTAGTGGATGGTACCACTATGACCCCGCCTCCGCCTGCTTCACCTCACCTCACTACTTCGACTAGTGGATGGTACCACTATGACCCCGCCTCCGCCTGCTTCACCTCACCTCACTACTTCGACTAGTGGATGGTACCACTATGACCCCGCCTCCGCCTGCTTCACCTCACCTCACTACAGTATATAAGCCACGTCTACGGCCCTATGCTGTACATTCTACAAGATTGATGGACTGAACACATCGACTCCAGGTTGAGGGACTGATTACCTCATTCTCCTCCTCTCCTTACGCCTTCCTCTTTGTATTGGACTGATGAAGCCACTGTGTGGCGAAACGTTTCCTGAATAAAGATTCCCATATGCTGCATAAGTGTCTCAATCTTCAACTTGTCGGTTTTTCAAACCATTCATCACAACTGTCAGACACTGCAGCATCATGGGATCTTGTTACAAAGAATTCTTCAACACTTGTTCAACCTTTGGACGAAGACCTACTTCGACTAGTGGATGGTACCACTATGACCCCGCCTCCGCCTGCTTCACCTCACCTCACTACAGTATATAAGCCACGTCTACGGCCCTATGCTGTACATTCTACAAGATTGATGGACTGAACACATCGACTCCAGACCGAGGGACTGATTACCTCATACTCCTCCTCTCCTTACGCTTTCCTCTTTGTATTGGACTGATGAAGCCACTGTGTGGCGAAACGTTTCCTGAATAAAGATTCCCATATGCTGCATAAGTGTCTCAATCTTCCTTTCTTCTTTGTATAGGACTGATGAAGCCGCTGTGTGGCGAAACGTTTCCTCAATAACGATAACCAAGTATTCCACATGGATCTAATTTATCAACTTGTAGGTTCTCTGAAACATTTATTTACCAAATTAACTCCATATGTTATACACAATTTGTTACAGTAATTAGAATTAATTTTTTGCATTAACATCAGCTATTAACTTCACTTAGAATTAGAGTAAATATCGACATTAACAATTGTCACTTCACTTAGGTGCTCAGTATGCATATTATATTTTTTAATATATTATACTAATTAAGTTTATTACCAAATTTATAAAGAGGCAAAATAACGTAAAATAAATAATTATCTTATGATTATAAATACTATATGAAACAGAACTGTGTTTGTAGTTAGTGTTATTATTGTTAGCAACTTACACAAATGCAAAATGAACTTAGAATACCTGGACGATGTTTCGGGGATCAACGTCCCCGTGGCTCAGTCCATGACCAGGTACGGACTACAGCCCGGCTCGTTAGGTACTGATTTAAGGTGCCTGTCCAGCTCCTTCTTGGTAATTCCCCCTTATGATAAATTAGACACATATGCAACACTTGGGTATCTTTGAGGAAACGTTTCGCCACAGTGGCTTCATCAGTCCATACAAAGGAGAAACGTGAAGAACAGGAGGGGAATGAGGTAATCAGTCCCTCAGCCTTCAGTCGATGTGGTCAGTCCATCAATCTTGAAAAGAATAGAGCGTATCTGCGGAGAAGTAGCTTATATACCGTGGGCAGGAGAGGTGCAGCAGTCGTAGGTGGTGTCACATTTGTCCAATGTGGAAGCACGTCGTCCCCAAGGATTAGGCGAGTGAAGAATTCCCTGTATTATGACCCCAAAATATTGCTGTGTCAGACAGGAATGTAGATGAACGTTATGAGCTTGAGATGAGCTCGACCTACTTCCACATTGGACAAATGTGACACCACCTGCAACTGCTGCACCTCTCCTGCCTACGGTATATAAGCTGCTTCCCCGTAGATATGCTGTACCCTTTTCAAGATTGATGGACTGACAACATCGACTCAAGGCTGAGGGACTGATTACCCCAAGCTCCTCCTGTTCTTCACCATTCTTCTTTCTTAGGACTAATGAAGCCACTGTGCGGCGAAACGATTCCTCAATAAAGATACCCAAGTGTTGCACATGTGTCTAATTTATCAACTTGTCGGTTCTCAGAACCATTCATCTACAATCCCCCTTATGCATCCTGGGCGGCATAATACAAACACTAGCAAAGGGCATAACACAGACGCTAGCACCTAAACACTTATGAGAGAGGTTAGCAATGCACATAAGACAGATGTGATAAATGGTTTTGAAAACCAACATGTTGAAGATTTAGACACTTATGCAGCATATGGGAATCTTTATTGAAGAAACGTTTCGCCACACAATGGCTTCATCAGTCCAGTACAAAGCAGAAAGGTGTAAGGAGAGGAGGAGTTTGAGGTAATCAGTCCCTCAGCCTGGAGTCGATTTGTTCAGTCCATCAATCTTGTAGAAAGTACAGCACTGGGTCGTATAAGTGGCTTATATACAGTAGTCAGGTGAGGTGAAACAGGAGGAGGCGGGGACATAGTGGAACTATCTACTAGTCTAAGTAGGTCTTGTTCCAAAGGTTGGACAAGTGTTGAAGACTTCTTTGTACCAACATCCCATGATGTTGCAGTGTCTGACAGATGTGATAAATGGTTTTGAGACTAACAAAGCACATAAGACGGAGGCTAACGAAGCACATAAAACACCACATCACACTAGGACACACATATTACTCACTCCTGTACTTTCGAGTACAGTATTTTAGTACAGTAATGAACCAGTTAGTACAGTTTCTTTGAGAGTATTTTAGTGTACAGTATCATACGTACAAAATAATTTACGGAAGCTGTACCGCGAGTGTTGTGAAGGAGCCTAACTACAAAATTTTGAAGTTCACGTTTAACTTTTTTTTTTTGTACAGGGTTTAACAAGGTTAGGGTAAGGGTTTCCAACTTTATTGACAAGCTAAGAGCTGTTACCTACATCAGCTCACTTGAAAACCTTTTTATTGTTATGAAACATACAAGTGGGGAACAGAATGAAGCTGGAGTCATCTGTGGGCCAGCATTTTCATTTGATCAACTGACTTTATCTCGTTGATATCATTATGCTGTACGAACATGTTCCAGACTCGAGTCATCCTGGGAATAAATGATCTCAGATGAAGTGATGTTCTGGAGCAGGTTACAGTCAGAATGAAGTTGCTGCTTGCTGCCCGTCTTGCTGTGTAGGTCACTTGTCGCTGTCCTCGGAGTGGATCTAAGTGTGGTACTTTGACAGTGTTGATCTTGTATGTGACAGTAAGGCCTCCCACATTCCTCCGGTGTTGAAGACTTTGCTGAAATGATAGATCTATCCAGGCTGGGTCCAGGCGAAAGATGAGTCGTCTTTCTCTGTTTTCTATTCTGTCAAGCAGTCCCAGATGAGAAGGGGGGAAGGCAATCCAAGAAAGTGGAACATATTCAAGGCGTGAGCGTACTTGTGCCTCGTACAGAATCTTGCATCCTTTACTGCCAAGCAGATGCGAAATACGTCGAAGTGCTATAAGCTTCCTGGCCGCTTTTTTTCAAGATATACAACGTGATTCTTCATGGTCAGTTTGGAGTCAAATTTCACCCGTACCCAGGAACCAATATGCTCCCATTCATACTTACTACTGCTCCAGCATTACCATCATTGTGCTTTGAGACCATCATTTGTGTTTTCTCAGGTGCAAATGTTACCTGTCATCGGTTTCCCCAGGCTGATAAAGCTCTTAGCTGGTGATCGATGTGCTTTCAGTATTAAACTTAGACACTTTTTTTTATCATTGAAATTCTCAGGCTTTTCTCTGTTGGAATGATTTCATTCAGTTGTAATCCCATATACAAAATAAAAGCATTATGATATATTTAGGATAATTGGTCTTGAATTATTACTAACGAGGCATTACAAAGCCCGTAATAGGCTAAAAGCCTGGATGCTAGAAGGGATCAATAAGTTGACCCACTGTTCTCTGGCAGATGTCAATAATAATTAACGTCGCATTTTCTGACAATGACTATATTGCTGTTATCAGAGTTTGACTCTGTATTACTGTTCTAATTAGCTTTTGGATTTATTCTACTGTTATCAATATGTGAATTTTAAATGCTGTTAACATCAGTGTGTGACTCTGTGCGGCTGTTATCATCAGAGTATGACTCTGTATTACTGTTATCATCAGTGTGTGACTTTGTGTTACTGTTATCATTAGTGTGTGAGTGTAATACTGTTATCATTAGTGTGCGGCTCTGTAGTACTATTATCATCAATGTGTGACTGTACTGCTGCTGTCATCAGTGTGTGTCTCTGTACTACTGTTATCATCAGTGTGTGACTGTACTACTGCCATCATCAGTGTGTGACTGTACTGCTGTTATCATCATTGTGTGGCTGTACTACTGCCATCATCAGTGTGTGACTGTACTATTATCATCAGTGTGTGACTGTACTGCTGTTATCATCAGTGTGTGACTGTACTGTTGTTATCATCATTGTGTGACTGTACTACTGCCATCATCAGTGTGTGACTGTACTGCTGTTATCATCATTGTGTGACTGTACTACTGTCATCATCAGTGTGTGACTGTACTACTGTTATCATCATTGTGTGACTGTACTACTGCCATCATCAGTGTGTGACTGTACTGCTGTTATCATCAGTGTGTGACTGTACTGCTGTTATCATCATTGTGTGACTGTACTACTGCCATCATCAGTGTGTGACTGTACTGCTGTTATCATCATTGTGTGACTGTACTACTGCCATCATCAGTGTGTGACTGTACTGCTGTTATCATCATTGTGTGACTGTACTACTGCCATCATCAGTGTGTGACTGTACTGCTGTTATCATCAGTGTGTGACTGTACTACTGTTATCATCATTGTGTGACTGTACTACTGCCATCATCAGTGTGTGACTGTACTACTGTTATCATCATTGTGTGACTGTACTACTGCCATCATCAGTGTGTGACTGTACTGCTGTTATCATCAGTGTGTGACTGTACTACTGTTATCATCATTGTGTGATTGTACTACTGCCATCATCAGTGTGTGACTGTACTACTGCCATCATCAGTGTGTGACTGTACTACTGTTATCATCATTGTGTGATTGTACTACTGCCATCATCAGTGTGTGACTGTACTGCTGTTATCATCAGTGTGTGACTGTACTACTGCCATCATCAGTGTGTGACTGTACTACTGCCATCATCAGTGTGTGACTGTACTACTGTTATCATCATTGTGTGATTGTACTACTGCCATCATCAGTGTGTGACTGTACTGCTGTTATCATCAGTGTGTGACTGTACTACTGCCATCATCAGTGTGTGACTGTACTACTGTTATCATCATTGTGTGACTGTACTACTGCCATCATCAGTGTGTGATTGTACTGCTGTTATCATCATTGTGTGACTGTACTGCTGTTATCATCAGTGTGTGATTGTACTGCTGTTATCATCATTGTGTGACTCCTTACTACTGTTATCACCAGTATATTGATTTCTATTTACTCCTCTTTATTATGGTTCATCTGATGCTTATATCTTTAACGATTTGCTTCCCTCCAGATGCCAGCAGCTGTGGCTGTGTTTACGAAGCCTTCCCTGACTATCAGACTAGCCCGAGCTTCAGCATTCTCCAATTGTCTCCACCACTCTTGTCTTCTCTTGATTCGCCTCTCTCTTGATGATTTGCCTCTCTCTTGATGATTTGCCTCTCTCTTGATGATTTGCCTCTCTCTTGATGATTTGCCTCTCTCTTGATGATTCGCCTCTCTATTGATGATTCACCTCTCTATTGATGATTCGCCTCTCTCTTGATGATTCGCCTCTCTCTTGATGATTCGCCTCTCTCTTGATGATTCGCCTCTCTATTGATGATTCACCTCTCTATTGATGATTCGCCTCTCTCTTGATGATTCGCCTCTCTCTTGATGATTCGCCTCTCTCTTGATGATTCGCCTCTCTCTTGATGATTCGCCTCTCTATTGATGATTCACCTCTCTCCTGATGATTCACGTTAATAATGCCAAGTCTTCATATTTCCGCCCACTTTTATCATTCTCGCCCACTCTCACCCACCCTGGGCACCTGTCCTTACCCACTCTCACCCACCCTGGGCACCTGTCCTCGCCCACTCTCACCCACCCTGGGCACCTGTCCTCGCCCACTCTCACCCACCCTGGGAACCTGTCCTTGCCCACTCTCACCCACCCTGGGCACCTGTCCTCGCCCACTCTCACCCACCCTGGCCACCTGTCCTTGCCCACTCTCACCCACCCTGGGCATCTGTCCTCGCTCACTCTCACCCACCCTGGGCACCTGTCCTTGCCCACTTTCACCCACCCTGGCCACCTGTCCTTGCCCACTCTCACCCACCCTGGGCACCTGTCCTTGCCCACTTTCACCCACCCTGGGCACCTGTCCTTGCCCACTCTCACCCACCCTGGCCATCTGTCCTCGCTCACTCTCACCCACCCTGGGCACCTGTCCTCGCCCACTCTCACCCACCCTGGGCACCTGTCCTTGAAAACTCTCACCCACCCTGGGCACCTGTCCTTGCCCACTCTCACCCACCCTGGCCACCTGTCCTTGCCCACTCTCACCCACCCTGGGCATCTGTCCTCGCTCACTCTCACCCACCCTGGGCACCTGTCCTTGCCCACTCTCACCCACCCTGGCCACCTGTCCTTGCCCACTCTCACCCACCCTGGCCACCTGTCCTTGCCCACTCTCACCCACCCTGGGCATCTGTCCTCGCTCACTCTCACCCACCCTGGGCACCTGTCCTTGCCCACTTTCACCCACCCTGGGCACCTGTCCTCGCCCACTCTCACCCACCCTGGCCACCCGTCCTCACCCACTCTCACCCACCCTGGCCACCCGTCCTCGCCCACTCTCACCCACCCTGGCCACCCGTACAAAATGTTCAGTAAAACTGCTTTCCTCTTTCTTGATCTGTCATATAACTAAGCCAATTCTCCCCCTCGTTATATTTTTCTCTCGTATAGGCTTTCTTAAGTCACTTTTCTCCTGCATCGCAATTTGCTTCTTTATTTATTCTTTAAATATAACAAGATATTGATTTAGATTAATTTTTTTCAAAATATTTTTCACAAATACTATTTCTAATCTCCATTTTCTTATCTTTATCTCATTATCTTTAGCTCTATATTTTCTCAATAACGTTCTCTAACTCTATGTTTACGTGGAAATATAAACACAAATGCAGTATAATGTGATCCTTTATTGACTACGTTTCGCCCACACAGTGGGCTTTTTCAAGTCACAAACAGATCTACCTGGGGTGGAAGGAACGCGAGTATATATAGTCAGGTTCAGAATGCTGAGGTCAGGTGGAGAATGCTGCATCTGATGATCTACCGAGTGGGGTTATAGAGTCTAAAAACTTGGGTAGCTTGGAAAGGAGATTGGATAAGTTTGTGAGCAGACCTTCTACAGTGTTCTTATGTGGGATAGCGATGAAGAAGCTTCTTGGCAAGTCGTTCAGCTATGTTATAGAAGCCACTATTCTGGTTGAAGTTGTCGGATATAGAAATAAGTGATGATTCCAGGATTCTTCGGTATTGAGTGTTGTCTTCTGTGGCGATAAGTCTTGAGTTTCTGTAGTTTATCAAGTGGTTGTGTGAATTACGGTGTTGTACGCAGGCATTCCTTGTGTCATCAGACCTGCTTGCGTATTGGTGTTCTGAAATACGTGTCATCATAGCCCCGTCTGTTATCATAGCCCCATCTGTTATCATAGCCCCGTCTGTTATCATAGTCCCGTCTGTTATCATAGCCCCATCTGTTATCATAGCCCCATCTGTTATCATAGCCCCGTCTGTTATCATAGCCCCATCTGTTATCATAACCCCATCTGTTATCATAGCCCCGTCTGTTATCATAGCCCCATCTGTTATCATAGCCCCATCTGTTATCATAGCCCCGTCTGTTATCATAGTCCCGTCTGTTATCATAGCCCCTTCTGTTATCATAGCCCCATCTGTTATCATAGTCCCATCTGTTACCATAGTCCCATCTGTTATCATAGCCCCGTCTGTTATCATAGCCCCATCTGTTATCATAGCCCCATCTGTTATCATAGCTCCGTCTGTTATCATAGCCCCGTCTGTTATCATACAATGATAACATATGATAATCATAGCCCCGTCTGTTATCATCGCCCCATCTGTTATCATAGCCCCATCTGTTATCATAGTCCCGTCTGTTATCATAGCCCCGTCTGTTATCATACAATGATAACATATGATAATCATAGCCCCGTCTGTTATCATAGTCCCATCTGTTATCATAGCCCCGTCTGTTATCATACAATGATAACATATGATAATCATAGCCCCGTCTGTTATCATACAATGATAACATATGATAATCATAGCCCCGTCTGTTATCATAGCCCCATCTGTTATCATAGCCCCGTCTGTTATCATAGCCCAGTCTGTTATCATAGCCAAGTCTGTTATCATAGACCCGTCTGTTATCATACAATGATAACATATGATAATCATAGCCCCGTCTGTTATCATAGCCCCATCTGCTATCATAGCCCCGTCTGTTATCATAGCCCCGTTTGTTATCATAGCCCTGTCTGTTATCATAGCCAAGTCTGTTATCATAGCCCCGTCTGTTACCATAGTCCCGTCTGTCATCATAGTCCCGTCTGTTATCATAGCCCCGTCTGTTATCATAGTCCCGTCTGTTATCATAGCCCCGTCTGTTATCATAGTCCCGTCTGTTATCATAGCCCCGTCTGTTATCATAACCCCGTCTGTTATCATAGCCCCATCTGTTATCATAGCCCCATCTGTTATCATAGCCCCGTCTGTTATCATAGCCCCATCTGTTATCATAGCTCCGTCTGTTATCATAGCCCCGTCTGTTATCATAGCCCCATCTGTTATCATAGCCCCATCTGTTATCATAGCCCCATTTGTTATCATAGCCCCATCTGTTATCATAGCCCCATCTGTTATCATAGCCCCATCTGTTATCATAGCCCCATCTGTTATCATAGCTCCGTCTGTTGTCATAGCCCTGTCTGTTATCATAGCCCCGTCTGTTATCATAGCCCCATCTGTTATCATAGCCCCATCTGTTACCATAGCCCCGTCTGTTATCATAGCCCCGTCTGTTATCATAGTCCCGTCTGTTATCATAGCCCCGTCTGTTATCATAGCCCCATCTGTTATCATAGCCCCATCTGTTATCATAGCCCCATCTGTTATCATAGCCCCGTCTGTTATCATAGCCCCATCTGTTATCATAGCCCCATCTGTTATCATAGTTCCGTCTGTTATCACAGCCCCGTCTGTTATCATAGCCCCGTCTGTTATCATACAATGATAACATATGATAATCATAGCCCCGTCTGTTATCATAGCCCCGTCTGTTATCATAGTCTCGTCTGTCATCATAGTCCCGTCTGTTATCATAGCCCCGTCTGTTATCATAGCCCCGTCTGTTATCATAGCCCAGTCTGTTATCATATCCCCGTCTGTTACCATAGCCCCATCTGTTATCATAGCCTCGTCTGTTATCATAGCCCCGTCAGTTATCATAGCCCCGTCTGTTATCATAGCCCCGTCTGTTATCATAGCCCAGTCTGTTATCATATCCCCGTCTGTTACCATAGCCCCATCTGTTATCATAGCCCCGTCTGTTATCATAGCCCCGTCTGTTATCATAGCCCAGTCTGTTATCATAGCCCCGTCTGTTATCATAGCCCCATCTGTTATCATAGCCCCGTCTGTTATCATAGCCCCATCTGTTATCATAGCCCCGTCTGTTATTATGGCCCCGTCTGTTATCATAGCCCCGTCTGTTATCATAGTCCCGTCTGTCATCATCAAATAACCCAGGAACCCATCAGGTAACCCAGGGACCCATCAGGTAACTCAGGGGCAATCAGGTAAACCAGGGACACATCAGGTAACCCAGAGACCCATCAGGTAACCCAGGGACCATCAGGTAACCCAGAGACCCACCAAGTAACCCAGTGACCCACCAGGTAACCCAGGGACCCATCATGTAACCCAGGGACCCATCAGGTAACCCAGGGACCCATCGGGCAACCCAGGGACCCATCAGGTAACCCAGGGACCCACCAGGTAACCCAGGGACCATCAGGTAACCCAGAGACCCACCAAGTAACCCAGTGACCCACCAGGTAACCCAGGACCCATCAGATAACCCAGGGACCAATCAGGTAACCCAGGGACCATCAGGTAACCCAGGGACCCATCCGCTAACCCAGGGACCCACCAGGAAACCCAGGGACCCATCAGGTAACCCAGCAACACCAGGTAACCCAGGGCCCATCAGGTAACCCAGGGACCCACCAGGTAACCCAGGGACCCATCAGGTAACCCAAGGACCCATCAGGTAACCCAGGGACCCGCCAGGAAACCCAGGGACCCTCAGGTAACCCAGGTACCCATCAGGTAACCCAGGGACCCACCAGGTAACCCAGGGATCCATCAGGTAACCCAGGGACCCATCAGGTAACCCAGGAACCCATCAGGTAGCCCAGAGACCCCATCAGATAACCCAGGGACCCATCAGGTAACCCAGGGCCCCATCAGGAACCCAGAGCCCATCAGGTAATCCAGGGACCCATCAGGTAACCCAGGACTCAATAGAAACCCAGGGCCCATCAGGTAACCCAGGGGCCCAT
This sequence comes from Cherax quadricarinatus, assembly GCF_038502225.1. Lineage (NCBI taxonomy): Eukaryota > Metazoa > Arthropoda > Malacostraca > Decapoda > Parastacidae > Cherax > Cherax quadricarinatus. Next base: position 1,438,291 of record NC_091353.1, on the reverse strand, counting down.
CAGGTAACCCAGGACCCATCGGGTAACCCAGGGGCCCATAAGGTAACACAGGGCTCATCAGGTAACCCAGGGACCCATCAGGTAACCCAGGGACCCATCAGGTAACCCAAGGACTCACCAGGTAACCCAGGGCCCATCAGATAACCCAGAGACCCACCAGGTAACCCAGGGACCCATCAGATAACCCAGGGACCCATCAGGTAACCCAGGCACCCACCAGGTAACCCATGGCTCATCAGGTAACCCAGGGACCCATCAGGTAACCCAGGGGTCCACCAGGTAACCCAGGGCCCATCAGGTAACCCACGGACCCACCAGGTAACCCAGAGCCCATCAGGTAACCCAAGGACCCATCAGATAACCCAGGGACCCACCAGGTAACCCAAGGACCCATCAGGTAACCCAGGGGCCCATCAGGTATCCCAGGGACCCACCAGGAACCCAGAGCCCATCAGGTAATCCACGGGACCCATCAGGTAACCCAGAGACTCATCAGTTAACCTAGGGACCAATCAGGTAGCCCAGGGACCCACAAGGTAACCCAGGACTCATCAGGTAACCCAGGGGCCCATCAGGTAACCTAGGGACCCATCAGGTAACCCAGGGACCCACCAGGTAACCCAGGGACCCATCAGGTAACCCAGACCGAAGACCACCTGGGACCGACCCCACCCGAGACGTCCATCTTCTGGACGGCTCTGACCTGTCTCAAGCCCAAGTCTGCATCCGTCTGCTTGAACGCCCGTCCATTGTTGAGCTCCAGTTCCCGGCCCGCTCGCACCACCTTATTTTTCTCCATATTTTTATGTCATTGTCCATTATAACTGTTTTTCTCCCGCCTGTGGCCATCCCTGCATCCGATGGTCTTTTGCAGTTTCTAGCTCCTGGTCCCCGGTCACTGGCTCACGTGCAGTTTCACTTATTAATGTTTAATTCTATAAATTTTCTCTCCATATATTTATTTTTAAAGTTTTCTCTCCACATTGTTATTTCATAAGTGTGGCTCTAGCTCCCGGGCCCCAGCCTCTTCAGAGTGTTTACGACAGTGACTGTTTTTACAAAGTATTCTTGGAGAATATGTTATTTTTTTACGTCATTGCAGACTTTTATACGGTCCATTTAGTTCGTGGGTCCTGAATTACGTCCGTCTTATCTATGTCCACTAACAGGAACCCCCTTTCTTAACTCTGGTAATAACAAAGACTACAGTTTCTGGCCTCTCTCTCTCTCTCTCTCTCTCTCTCTCTCTCTCTCTCTCTCTCTCTCTCTCTCTCTCTCTCTCTCTCTCTCTCTCTCTCTCTCTCTCTCTCTCTCTCTCCTCTCAGAGTATGTCTTTCTACAACTATTTCAATAGATCAAGATATTCCCCAAGTGATGATAGTAACAAATGCTTCACCAGGCTCTACCTCTTGGGCCACCTACAACTAGTACAGTGATTACAGGTCATCCTACACGAACATGCTTTCTCCTCATATATATATATATATATATATATATATATATATATATATATATATATATATATATATATATATATATATATATATATGCAAAACAACCACTCTGAAAGAATAGAGAAATTCCAAGCGCTTTCGTGACTACTCACATTATCAAGGAACTATCCTTGATAACGTGAGTAGTCACGAAAGCGCTTGGAATTTCTCTATTCTTTCAGAGTGGTTGTTTTGCATATTCTGAAATCACCTGTTTACTGTGATCTTATTGCATATATATATATATATATATATATATATATATATATATATATATATATATATATATATATATATATATATATATATATTATATTCCCGTCATATCGAGTGGAGTTATTATCGTTAATTAACAATATTATCATGACTTACAATAATTCATATCGCTAAAGTGTCTTCCATTATTCCCATAATTACAAACATCAAATCTCACATCACATTTATATAAATACATTACCCATTAAATAAAAAAAAGTTCCATTGTAAACAATGGAAGCAAAGTAAACAAGTACCATTGTAAATAATGGAACCAAAATTTAAACTACGAAAAAATCACTAAAATATATTGATAGTATTTATCTGATAATCAAACGTCATTATAAGTCATTATTCTTCTTAATTATTCTTGGAATTATATTTTTCATCAGCAATAGCTTATTAAGTTTGAATTTCCAAAATATCACAAAATACTTGTATATATGATGCAAGTCGACTAACACCTAGGTACCCATTTTTTTCTGATGGGTGAACATGGTCAGCAGGTGTCTTATGAACATTAAAATGGTATAAAATACCGACAGGTTGTTAGGTAAGACACATATGCAACAGTTAGGTATCTTTATTGTGAAACGTTTCGCCTACACAGTAGGCTTGTTTCATACTATGGAACAATGCTCTTCTCCAGACTGAGGGACTGACCACCTCAAAACTTTAAGGGTGATGGACTGATTACATCGTCTTCAAGTATCTTCTGCTTCTATCAACTTTTCTGTACTTGACTGAAGAAGCCTACTGTGTAGGCGAAACGTTTCACAATAAAGATACCTAACTGTTGCATAGGTGTCTTATGGAAACACGTCCCTAATATTATCCAGTCGTACTGGAGGAGATTCGAACCCCGGACCTCAGTGTGTGAGCTGAGTGCTCTAGAGATAGCGCTTCGGGACACCCACAATATTCTTACTTTCCAACTTGATTGATCTCTCTTTTGCATATAGATTTAATGTCTTAGGAAATTGATTTTTATCTGTGTCAGGCCCCAAAAAATTCATTTCACACTTAAAGTGAATACCAACGGCGAATTAACATCCCTCACCATCTTTATGCATAAAATAACGCCTAATTTGTTCCATCTCTAGATAATATCTACAAAGAATGATTGAAAAACTAGTAATAAGAAAGGTTTTATCTTTGCGTTTTATCTGCCTCAGCAACCTTAAGAAAGAATGCTCCAAAATACACCTAACTTTTGATAAATTAGACACATGTGCAACTCTTGGGTATCTTTATTGAGGAAACGTTTCGCCACACAGTGGCTTCATCAGTCCATACAAAGGAGAATCTTGAAGAACAGGAGGAGAATGAGGTAATCAGTCCCTCAACCTTGAGTCGATGTGGTCAGTCCATCAATCTTGAATAGAATGCGGCATACGTGCTGAGAAGGAGCTTATAAACCGTTGGCAGGAGAGGTGCAGCAGTTTCCTCAATAAAGAGTTGCACATGTGTCTAATTTATCAACATGTCGGTTCTCTGAACCATTCATCTACACACCTAACTTTTATTGAGGAATGTTTCCTATTCTTCTAAAAAAAAGACTACAAGAATCTGTCCTTCCACATCATTGATTTTCCGTCCTCTGGCACCAGTCCGAAAAGGAATTATCATCCGTTGAAATAGCCAGGTCCTTGAGTACTCACGTAAGTCATCACCATAATCCCAGATGCACTCATCAAAGACCTAATCCCAAATGCACTCACTTCATCCATCAAAGACCAAATCCCAAATGCACTCACTTCATCCATCAAAGACCTAATCCCAAAAGTACTCACTTCATCCATCAAAGACCTAATCCCAAAAGCACTCACTTCATCCATCAAAGACCTAATCCCAAATGCACTCACTTCATCCATCAAAGACCAAATCCCAAATGCACTCACTTCAGCCATCAAAGACCAAATCCCAAATGCACTCACTTCAGCCATCAAAGACCAAATCCCAAATGCACTCACTTCAGCCATCAAAGACCAAATCCCAAATGCACTCACTTCAGCCATCAAAGACCTAACCATGACTGAAGTGATGAACTTTGAAATAGTCAATGCGGGGGATTACATTATACTGTTCAGAGTTTCAAGCTGACATCAGAAAAACTAGAAACATGGGAACACATACTAATACATCTCATATAAAACAAAAGAACACTTGACCAAAACAGAACAGTGATTGCTTAACAAGACAGAGCCACAAACAACGCTATATAATTACATCATTAATCTCCATTTCAGATAACGTTACATTGGACAAAGATAACTTTTTCGCCTCTAAAATGCTATCACAAAGCTTCCCTGAAACGATAGACCCCAGTGTTATTTACCAAAATTCACTTCTGTTACTACTACTACTACTACTACTACTACTACTACTACTACTACTACTACTACTGCTGCTGCTGCTGCTGCTGCTGCTGCTGCTGCTACTACTACTACTACTACTACTACTACTACTACTACTACTACTACTACTGCTGCTACTACTACTACTACTACTACTACTACTACTACTACTACTTCTACTGCTGTTGCTGCTGCTGCTGCTGCTACTACTACTACTACTACTACTGCTGCTGCTACTACTACTACTGCTACTACTGCTGCTGCTACTACTACTACTACTACTACTACTACTACTACTACTACTTCTACTACTACTACTTTTGCTACTATTACTACTACTACTACTACTACTACCACTAATAATACACCCGCAAGCGTCGCCTCTCTAGAACACTGATGCATCTTGCCCAGCCTCACGCATTCGTTAATTAAATTTCTCTGGAATCACATATCCACTAATCCATGTGACCTCACTCTCGAGATTTTCTTCATCCAGCTGATTTCGTATCTCTGACATATTATTCCCAAGGCCATTAATTCTACTGATCCAACCTCGTAGATTTGTCAAACTTTTTTGTTGCTTATTTACCGTAGAAATATAAATATATATATATATGAACATTTCCTATCAGTTTCAATAATTCCTCTTTCTCGGCTACTTTCAGATTTATTCAATATATTCATATTATTTCCCAAATCTTTTAATCCCCCTTTCCGCCCCTAGTCCATTAATTCCTTTCTCTGCCAGATGCATTAATCCCACTCTCTGCCAGATCTATTAATCCCACTCTCTCCTACGACCATTAATCCCACTCTCCGCCTCCCAAAACCATTAATCCCCACTTCCCTAATCTTATGTGATCTTCACCCCGGAAAATCCACTTACCGTCAGGGCCAGCTGGAGGGACGAGGCAAGATTGACATTTTGGAACACAATCAGATTTTTTAAGAATTGCCTGGAAGGAATTTGCCGGATCTGGAAAGTCGTTATATATTTCTCGCTTGACTCAGATAAGTAAGCCATCTTGAAGTCATTCCAGTAAAATATCTTAGGCAAAGATTTGTGGGAATTGTAGGATTTTTTTTTTTGTGGCAGGAATGTTTGCTTCTTCAGTTCTTTATTATGATCCTGGCAGATTTGTGCCATTGTTACCATCAAGAAGATGGAATCAGAAAGGCAGAGTTAGAACGATGCTAGATGGAATCACAGAAGCAGAGTTAGAACGATGCTAGATGGAATCACAAAAGCAGAGTTAGAACGATGTTAGATGGAATCACAGAAGCAGAGTTAGAACGATGCTAGATGGAATCACGGAAGCAGAGTTAGAACGATGCTAGATGGAATCACGGAAGCAGAGTTAGAACGATGCTAGATGGAATCACGGAAGCAGAGTTAGAACGATGCTAGATGGAATCACAAAAGCAGAGTTAGAACGATGCTAGATGGACTCACAAAAGCAGAGTTAGAACGATACTAGATGGAATCACAAAAGCAGAGTTAGAACGATGCTAGATGGACTCACAAAAGCAGAGTTAGAACGATACTAGATGGAATCACAAAAGCAGAGTTAGAACGATGCTAGATGGAATCACAAAAGCAGAGTTAGAACGATGCTAGATGGAATCACGGAAGCAGAGTTAGAACGATGCTAGATGGAATCACAGAAGCAGAGTTAGAACGATGCTAGATGGACTCACAAAAGCAGAGTTAGAACGATGCTAGATGGAATCACAAAAGCAGAGTTAGAACGATGCTAGATGGAATCACAAAAGCAGAGTTAGAACGATGCTAGATGGAATCACAAAAGCAGAGTTAGAACGATGCTAGATGGAATCACAAAAGCAGAGTTAGAACGACTCTAGATGGAATCACAAAAGCAGAGTTAGAACGATGCTAGATGGACTCACAAAAGCAGAGTTAGAACGATGCTAGATGGAATCACGGAAGCAGAGTTAGAACGATGCTAGATGGAATCACGGAAGCAGAGTTAGAACGATGCTAGATGGAATCACGGAAGCAGAGTTAGAACGATGCTAGATGGAATCACGGAAGCAGAGTTAGAACGATGCTAGATGGAATCACGGAAGCAGAGTTAGAACGATGCTAGATGGAATCACAGAAGCAGAGTTAGAACGATGCTAGATGGAATCACGGAAGCAGAGTTAGAACGATGCTAGATGGAATCACGGAAGCAGAGTTAGAACGATGCTAGATGGACTCACAAAAGCAGAGTTAGAACGATGCTAGATGGAATCACAAAAGCAGAGTTAGAACGATACTAGATGGAATCACGGAAGCAGAGTTAGAACGATGCTAGATGGAATCACGGAAGCAGAGTTAGAACGATGCTAGATGGAATCACAAAAGCAGAGTTAGAACGACTCTAGATGGAATCACAAAAGCAGAGTTAGAACGACTCTAGATGGAATCACAAAAGCAGAGTTAGAACGATGCTAGATGGAATCACAAAAGCAGAGTTAGAACGATGCTAGATGGAATCACAAAAGCAGAGTTAGAACGACTCTAGATGGAATCACAAAAGCAGAGTTAGAACGACTCTAGATGGAATCACAAAAGCAGAGTTAGAACGATGCTAGATGGAATCACAAAAGCAGAGTTAGAACTACTCTAGATGGAATCACAAAAGCAGAGTTAGAACGACTCTAGATGGAATCACAAAAGCAGAGTTAGAACGATGCTAGATGGAATCACAAAAGCAGAGTTAGAACGATACTAGATGGACTCACAAAAGCAGAGTTAGAACGACTCTAGATGGAATCACAAAAGCAGAGTTAGAACGATGCTAGATGGAATCACAAAAGCAGAGTTAGAACGACTCTAGATGGAATCACAAAAGCAGAGTTAGAACGACTCTAGATGGAATCACAAAAGCAGAGTTAGAACGACTCTAGATGGAATCACAAAAGCAGAGTTAGAACGACTCTAGATGGAATCACAAAAGCAGAGTTAGAACGACTCTAGATGGAGTCACAAAAGCAGAGTTAGAACGACTCTAGATGGAATCACAAAAGCAGAGTTAGAACGACTCTAGATGGAATCACAAAAGCAGAGTTAGAACGACTCTAGATGGAATCACAAAAGCAGAGTTAGAACGACTCTAGATGGAATCACAAAAGCAGAGTTAGAACGACTCTAGATGGAATCACAAAAGCAGAGTTAGAACGACTCTAGATGGAATCACAAAAGCAGAGTTAGAACGACTCTAGATGGAGTCACAAAAGCAGAGTTAAAACGATACTCGAAATGTTCTGAATGTTCGTTTGTATTGTATTCATAATTTGCTCATTCCCCAATGTGTCACTCACAAGACGTAACTAACGCCCAAACACCAATTTAATAATAGGGAGAATAAAACTGGGTTACATATCACCTGCGTCAATGATTTGCAACATACCTTGCCTGGCAACAGTTCCTCAGTATTATCGATCAATTTCACTGTCTACAAGCCTCGTTAAACTACTCTTAAAACATTAAATTTGTGACAGTTACCACTGAAATGAGAATTGAAAGGTCTTATATTCAATCATCTTGTGGCTCACAATATGTCTGTCAAAGATGTGTTTCCATGACCTTCCTCTTGCATCTAAAAGAGTCTGACACCACTATCCCTTATCTCTCTTGGAGATGAAAGTACAAAGGTTTGCAACAAGGCTAGTCCCAGAGCTCAGGGGAATGTCGTACGAGGAAAGGTTGAGGGAAATCGGACTGACGACACTGGAGGACAGAAGGGTCAGGGGAGACATGGTAAGTTCACTTCCTCAGACCTTTCCCAGTAGAGCAATTCCCCAATTCTGATAACAATATCATTGAGTTCCTTTAGTGATTATCGAGCGCCTATACATGCTTGTTAAGGTGCCAGTTCCTTTGCTTAAAAGTCAGGGGAGTTTTCTGCCGAATAAGCAGGGTAGAATTTTTTTTTTTTATATAATACTGCCAAAATTAATCTGAACATCACGAAAAAGTAAATATCACTGATAATAAGTAATATTATATATATATTATATATATATATATATATATATATATATATATATATATATATATATATATATATATATATATATATATATATATATATATATATATATATTTATATATATATATATATATATATATATATATTATATATATGTCGTGCCGAATAGGCAGAACTTGCGATCTTGGCTTAAATAGCAACGCTCATCTTGCCATATAGGACAAGTGAAAATTTGTGTATGCAATAATTTCGCCAAAATCATTCTGAAGCTAACGAAAAAAAATATATTTCACTGTGTTTGTTTAGTATTTAATTACTCTAAACAGATCTGAAATATATTTAGTTGGGTTAGGCTAAAATAAATTGCGCTTGTTATAATAAGGTTAGGTAAGTTTTCTAAGTTCCTTTTGGTGCAAAATTACAAATTTTTACATCAACAGTTAGAGAGTACACCTAAGATAACTGCTAGAGAATTGGACGGAAAGAACCCACATCTTCTCTCAGAGGTGTCGGTAAGAACTGTTAACAGGCATGTCTCAGAACTGGATACAGTAGTCACTGATCCTCTCCAAGCCATAGAAGAGACTTAGGCTGGATTATGTAAAGAAATATCATTGGACTCCACAACAGTGGTCTGAAGTACTCTGGAGTGATGAAGCAACCTTCACCGTCACCTGTAACCATGGGGGACGTGAATACCGGCCCAGAGACAGTGAACTGCTAGACCCAAGCTACACCTGTGGGACCACCAAACACCCAGACTCACTCATGGTTTGGGGGTGTTTCAGTGCTCAAATTGTTGGTAAACTCATTGTGCTTCCCAAAAACCAGAATATGAACCAGTATAATTACCTGGAGTTATTGTCTGACAATTTACCTGAGGTGTTTGACAAGTGTGGGGCTACGGTTTTCATGCAGGACGGTGCACCGTGTCATACTGCCAAATCAGTGGTTTAAGGATTGTGAAGTGAGTTTCTTTAATGACTGGCCAGGCAATTCCCCAGACCTAAACCCTATTGAGAACCTCTGGTCAATAATGAAACGAAGTTTACTGGGCAAGAATATCAGTTCCATCCCACGGCTGGAGGCTGCTCTACATGAGGCATGGAATAATATACCTCCCCAAACCCTCAAGAATTTGTGTGAGAGTGTAAAGGACGTAGCATCAAGTATTAAAACCTCAGTATGCAAATATATATATTATAATCTTTCATGGTATGTGTTTGTGGGGAAGGAGGGGCGGCATAATGCTTAAATAACAACTCTTCTTGCCGAATAAGGCAAGCGATAATATGTGTATGCAATTATTTCGCAAAAATCATTTTGAACTTAAAGAAAAAATAATATTTCATTTTGTTTGTTATTAAATTACTGTAA
>NC_091353.1:1261311-1423811 GCF_038502225.1 Cherax quadricarinatus | reverse complement strand
ATGAGCGGAGAAGCAGCTTAGATTATTGGTGTTGTCAGTGGGTTGTGTGGGCGTCATTTACACACATTTAATCTCGAAATATTATTGTATATTTCATTATTTTGTCTTGATTCTGGTGAGTGGCACTTGATCTCAGAAATTGGAATTATCCTCCTTTTTTTTTTATTGAATTTGAATACCTTCCCATCTACTGGTGATATGTAACCTTTACTGGGTATGTGTCTCCAAATTAATATAAATTATTATAATTAAGTTAGGTGTGAATCTCGAAAGTAATACAGTGGTGTAGACAGGGTTTTTCACCAGTTGGAATGTATATAGTGTATCAGTGAGAGAGAGAGAGAGAGAGAGAGAGAGAACAGGGGTGTGCGAGGGTAGAGATAAGTGAAGGTAGGGGAGAATGCAAGAGTCAAATTTAAATCGAAGCTGGTACAATAGGTTAATTTCAATTACAAAAGTCTAAGAGAGAGTCTACATCAGCGAGGCTGTCTGCTAGAGAAAGACTGAAGAGTCGTGGTGGTGGAGACGCTGGAAGTGAATTCCGCGAGCTCCCTCGTAAATTAGAGAATCTATTAAGATTTGGTGGACTGACGATGTGACCTGACTGTGGAGAACAGTATTCGATACATGACAGTAGATGGCCAGAACCCTAAACGTGGTTTGATGAAAATAATTAGTTGTTCTCCAAGAATTGTTGCGATATTACTGAAAAATAATCCGAGAAAGGATTACCCCTATGGAAAATCAGGAGGTCATGAATAACTGACCGAATAGCTGACCCTGAATGTTCATTCCTCTGAACATCGACGTGTACAATACCAAAAAAAAAAAAAAAAAAAAAAAAAAAAAAAAAAAATGTATATATATATATATATATATATATATATATATATATATATATATATATATATATATATATATATATATATATATATACATATACATATATATGTATACATAAAAAACACTGTATTCGAAAGACGATTGGATTAGGGAGTGTAATATCTGGGTAGCCTGCAATGGATTTTGGCAGTCCGTAACAATTGTGAATCACAAGGTGGACATGGATACAATATATATGACAGCAGTGAAAACTGCATATTACTCTGCTGTGGAAATACTGGCCAATGGTAGTAAATGACCTTTCTGTCAAGTAACATGTTTTGACTTCATCGGTGGATTTAGAACCATTAGTGTACACTGTCATAGCATGTGAATGAAAATAAAAGTGTTCACTAAAAATGGAGTATGAAATTGTGGAAGGGAGGTGAATTTTTGGCCCGAGGAAGTGGGAAATTGCAAGGAGTGTAATAAATGGTGTAGAAGACCAAGCAAAATTGTCTTATTTATATCCTTTACTGTTCCTTACGTGGAAGGATCATACAGGCCGTGGAAGCGGATGTAATAACTAAGATAATGGACATCACATCGACCTTACAAAGTCGGGGTATTCGCCTCTGTGCATGTAGGCTATCGACTGGGGAAGACTGAAAAGCCCTTAAAAGCAAACACAACCCTTGATAATAAATGGTATCAAGGTTATAAAAAGTGTGGGAGGAGGCCGAAGAATGCAGTTGGTCACTAGGCTAGATAAGTAGCTTTCAAAGAGGTTATGTGAAACTTGCAGGACATACCATGAGTAAACATATGACCTCGAAATTTGACCATATTCTGTTCAAGAATGCTGAAGCCATTCACGTATAGATTGCCACGAGAGATAATAAGGCGCCTTGTCAAAGTTATCTGGAGGGTTTATCTGCATAAAAACCTAAACCCATGAGAGATAACCCAAATGGAAGCACAATCAATAGTATACTGGAGAGTGATCGCCACAAGGCCACAGTTAGAGTCTGCACAGTACAAAGAGGTGACCAAAGACTGGAAGAGAGAACAGTTAAGATCATTAATGGTAAGCAGGAAGAAGGTAGTGCTGAGAACATAGCCATGAGGTACACCTTCGTCCTGAACAAAGGCAGGAAATTACCTCTCCGATAAGATATCTAAAAAAAAAAAAAAGATAGCAGATTGCCTCTGAGACCCATGGAACGGACCTGGGTCAAGGTGTTTTAAGGACAGGTGGAGCCATAAGCTTTTACGAGATCAGTAATCGATTGATTATTAGTAAATGCAGATTAAGAGGATGATGGTAGATCGGTCTTCACGAAAACCAGATATATAAGGGGAGAGTAAAGTATTATTAATCTGGAGTTGCAGCAACGTGCAAATCACACTAGTAAGAGCGATGGGCCTCTAATGAGAGGTGCCAGTGCCCGATGTACTTGGAGGAAAGCAGCAGTTTTGCAGAGAATGAGAGAACTCTGGCATAAGGTGTAAGTGTTGAAGCTTATAATAATGTTTTGTCATCGGCCCCAGCTGCTGTCCGCCGGTACATGGCGAGTGTAGATGTGTGATCACGGAGTATAAAGAGTATGTTAGAAGGTTCCGCAATACAAGAAGTAATATCTAGATATGTCGACGCCCTCTTGAGTTAGGGAAGAGAAACTGGATGCACTCACAATGTCAGGCCCAAGAGCTGTTACACCTTCAACATTCGCAACTATTTTCAGCAACCATAAGAATGGTGAGAATTAGACACATGTGCGACATCTGGGTATCTTTAATTGTAGACGTTTCACCATCCAGTGGCTTTATCAATACAGATTCTAGGACATAACTTGAAGACAGTAGAACTATATACAAAAGATGAGGTAATCAATCCCTCAACCTTGGAGTTGTTGTGTAGAGCACAGTAGTTGAAGAGATTCTGGAGGTTGGCGCTTAAACAGACGTCAGTGGATAGTGACGGGTAGCAGACGAGGGCATAGTCACTGTCGATATTGTATACCATTCATGTACAACTTGTCAACTGAGACTGCTGGGCATAGTGAACTAAGACAGCATAGGATGTATATATATATATATATATATATATATATATATATATATATATATATATATATATATATATATATATATATGATCACTTGCTGATGACTGTATGAGCGAACGTAAAGATATATGAAATATTCGTTGTATATATAGTATATTACTACCTCCAACTGAGGCCATCAAGAAAATGAGAAGATAAATTAGACACTTGTGCAACTCTTGGGTATCTTTCGCCACACAGTGGCTTCATCAGTCTATACACAGGAGAAACTTGAAGAACAGGAGGAGAATGAGGTAATCAGTCCCTCAACCTTGAGTCGATGTGGTCAGTCCATCAATCTTGAATAGAATACTGCATATGAGTGGAGAAGCAGCTTATAAACCGTATGGCAGGAGAGGTGCAGCAGTCGTAGGTGGTGTCACATTTGTTCAATGTGGAAGTAGGTCGTGCCCAAGGTCGTGCCCAAGGGTTAGGCAAGCGAAGAATTCCCAAGTATTAAGATCCCAAGAAGTTGCAGTGTCTGACAGGATTGTAGATGAATGATTCACAGAACCGACATATTGATAAATTAGACACATGTGCAACTCTTGGGTATCTTAATAAAGATACCCAAGAGTTGCACATGTGTCTAATTTATCAACATGTCGGTTCTGTGAACCATTCATCCACAAAACGAGAAGACACTGCATCACCTACATATTACGTCGGATGAAGAACCTCGCGGGTACGAATGTTTTCGACATAAAAAAAGAGTAATGAACATTTGTCAATGAAAGAGAAACACAAAATAGAGGATGTTTGTAAATTATGTCTCCAACAGAGAGCCTTTATTCAGGTGTATTGCAGAAGGACTCCAATGGCAATAAGTCACTTTGTCTGACTTTTTTAGGGGTTATCCTTGGTTCTGTACACATATGCTGCTATGTATGATAATCTATGTAACTGTATTTATGTATACCTGAATAAACTTACTGACTTACTTAAGAAAAACGAGAAACTACGTAAGATCATGGGATCATAGTCATGTGATGATCCAGTCTTACTACTAGTTTACCAGTCCTGTCAAAAAACAAAGGAACACTTGTTACGTGCTGAAGGTTATCCAGCTATTTAGGACGAAAGAGTTCAGTATTAGAGTCGAACTGGGAGGGGTGAACTGGTAAGCCAGCCGAAGTCTCGGTTAGATGACCAGCTACTCTAATGGCAGGTCATCATATGTCTAAGACCCGCGTCAGGAAACACTTTTTCTGTTTCCTGACGAATCAAACCTAACCTTACCTATAACTGTTCCTTTATGTGGTATTAATAACTATAAACAACAAGATCACAAGAATTACGTTTTTGTAAACACCGGATGTTTGTCTGTAAATCCGAAATTGATTCAAAATTAAAATTATGTACACAAAATCGTTAATAAAATCTGTGGACGCACAAGCACTAGAGTCCGAAATTGATTCAAAATTAAAATTATATACATAAAATCGTAAATAAAATCGGTGGACGCACAAGCACTAGAGTCCGAAATTGATTCAAAATTAAAATTATATACACAAAATCGTAAATAAAATCTGTGGACGCACAAGCACTAGAGTCCGAAACTGATTCAAAATTAAAATTATATACATAAAATCGTAAATAAAATCGGTGGACGTCGAAGCATTAGAGCCAGACTAGCGTTGTTGTGTGCTTGGTAGGCCGGCACACACTCCCAGTTTCGCAGGACTATTACTGGTAAACAAAATGTTTAAACTAAATTGTTGAATAGAGGCGCCTTTGTGTTGAAATTTCATACAAACTCACTCAGATTCCCTTTTCTCTGAAAATCAAATATATTCACGAGTTTCACTTCACAAACGTAAAAGCGTTGGTTTCTGCGGCCGCTCCATAGCCCACATCAAAGGAAAAAAAATATATATATATATATATACATAAATCATTACATTTTGGCCCGAGGTTTTATGAAAAAAAAGCAATAACAGGAGATTGTTAGGTAAGACACATATGCAACAGTTAGACAACTTTATTCCGAAACGTTTAGCCTACACAGTAGGCTTCTTCAGTCGAATACAGAAAGTAGGCAGGAACAGTAGAGATAGTTCCTGACTATGGAACTGAACTTCTCCAGGCCGAGGGACTGACAACCTCAAATTCTACGACTTTAAGGGTGATGGACTGATTACATCGTCTTCACATCTCTACTGTTCCTGCCTACTTGTCTGTATTCGACTGAAGAAGCCTACTGTGTAGGCGAAACGTTTCGGAATAAAGTTGTCTAACTGTTGCATATGTGTCTTACCTAACAACCTGTCGGTATTGTATACCATTTTGATGTTCAATAACAGGAGAGCTGGACGGCTAAAAACAGTAGTTGGGAATGCTCTGTTGTGAATTAATGCAGTAACCACAGTTTTACTCGCGGAACAAGACTATGTACTATCTCAGAGTGTGCAGTGTTCCTCGAGGAACACTGCAGAAAGGTCTACCTTTATACTTATCCAATCTCTTTCAAAAGCTACCGAAGTTTGCAGTGTCTATAACTCTACTCGGAAGACTGTCACATGCAGCTTTCTCCACCTGACTCAGCATTCTCATCTTATAAATACTCACGTATGTTTCACCCAGGTAGATCTGTTTGTGGCTTGATAAAACCCACTGTGTGGGCGAAACGTTGTCAATAAACGATCACATTATACTCCTGAAATGTTTATATTTCCATTGTGTCGGTATTTTATACCATTTATTTCCACTATCTCAGAGAGAAGCAGTGATGAGCCTCGAGGGTGTGAGAAGGACCCACCAACATGGGCCACTGGGCCTCTGCAGTGTTTCTCTAAACATAGATCACAAAAAAGATATGTGATTGTAGTCTCCAAAGTGAGCAGTATCCATTAAGTCAAGAATCTGGATGCAGTATAATTTCCAGGTTTCTAAGAGACTGTATTAATATCAGCAATAAGGGGGGCCTCTATACTCGTTTGTCTACGTAAATCTGCTCGTGAAGAATTGAATAAATTTCACACAGTGTCCTGCACGTCTCTGTGACGGTCACAGACGTTTTTAGCAGGACTGTCGAAACTTTGGGCGGCTTTTAGAATAACCTCGACAATTTCCTGGATTTTCGGACCTGCCAAGTAAGGATCAGTACACCTTCAGCAGTGTTCGTCCAGCCATGTTCTTACATACGTCACAGTACACAATGTTCGGAACCATGATCCTACCTCCAATATATCAGCTCTCCACTGTTACACTGCATTACTGCTATTTTCCAATATACATATATTATTTCTGAACATTTCTCGTACCATAGTACAGAATGTATACCGTCATCTTGAAGACTCGATCTCCCGATCATTACACATACATATTTTAACTGTCTGCTTATACAAATTTATATTTTAATTGTAAGATTAATAAAAATATTAACAAGAGAAATAATAATAATAATAATAATAATAATAATAATTATAATAATAATAATAATAATAATAATAATAATAATAATAATAATAATAATTATAATAATAATAATAATAATAATAATAATAATAATAATAATAATAATAATAATAATAATAATAATAATAATTATAATAATAATAATAATAATAATAATAATAATAATAATAATAATAATAATAATAATAATAATAATAATAATAATCGTAATATAACAGTAAATTAAAATAATTATAATATCAGTTATAACAACAACAATAATAACAGCAATAATAATCATAACAACAATTATAACAATTATTATAACAAGAATTATAGTAAAAACAGATCTAACAATTACAATAACAATTAAAGTAACTTTAACAATAATAATAATAATAACAACAATAATAATAATAATAATAATAATAATAATAATAATAATAATAATAATTATTATTATTATTATTATTATTATTATTATTATTATTATTATTATTGCAATAAATATTTTTCCTGTTCTTCACTCATATGCCTGGAAATATATAAGGAATTACCGAGTATGTGAGTGTCAATGAATGTATAACTGTATATACACGAGAACATACATACAAATGTGTATGTATATACACGAGAACATACATACAAACTTACTCACATAAAGTGATTTAATACATAATGCATATAATTTGCTATTTTGTTTTGTATTCATGTATTTTGCTCAACAATGGTGTCTTTATCTCTACTTCTCCAGGTACTCCTTCTTTTAAATTTTCACTGTCGTAATTATTCAAAATGCTAATGTAATGGAAATAGTGGTCCATAATGGAGGTATTACTGCCTAGATGCAATATTCCCCCAGTGAAAGTACATTGAGAGACAACACAATAAGTGTCCGGGGCCCAAGACTGTTCAACTACCTCCCAGCATACATAAGGGGGATTACCAATAGACCCCTGGCTGTCTTCAAGAAGGCACTGGATAGGCACCTAAAGTCAGTACCTGACCAACCGGGCTGTGGTTCGTACGTCAATTTGCGTGCGGTCAGCAGTAACAACCTGGTTGGTAAGACCCTAATCCATCATGAGGCCTGGTCTCAGACCGAGCCGCGGGGGCGTCGACCCCCCGAGACCCTCTCCAGGTAAACTCCAGCTAGACAACCCTCCTGTGTGATGGAGGTACAAGGCAAACATACCTTTCGATCTCTCAGTTCAGAATACAGTGTATTATTTTTAACTATAAGTGGACCCCCGGTTAACGATATTTTTTCACTCCAGAAGTATGTTCAGGTGCCAGTGCTGACCGAATTTGTTCCCATAAGAAATATTGTGAAGTAGATTAGTCCATTTCAGACCCCCAATCATACACGTACAAACGCACTTACATAAATACACTTACATAATTGGTCGCATTCGGAGGTAATCGTTATGCGGGGGTCCACTGTATATGAAAAAATTGCCAACACTTGGTTCATCTGGTAAGAGGTTGCTCCGCTCTGGTAAACCACTAGGGTATTCACCTCTGCCTTCACGTGAGCAAATTATACAAATTCTCTTGCCTCGGTCCTGGACTCGTGCAATTTTTATCCAATTTTGCCTGAAGTAGGTTTGTATTTGCATATCCCAATATCTCGTTGCGGGTGTTCGGTGCCGCCTCCTGCTTCCTGCTTCCTGTCTCCCACATTCTCCATCCCGCCTTACGTAATGTAGTTTAAAAATGTCAGGGGGGCCTTGGCAATAATAAATTTTTGTTGAGTATGCACATACGTACGAATGTATGGATGAATATGTGTATGTATGTATGTATATATGTACTCACCTAGTTGTGCTCACCTAGTTGAGGTTGCAGGGGTCGAGTCATAGCTCCTGGCCCCGCCTCTTCACTGGTCGCTACTGGGTCACTCTCCCTGAACCATGAGCTTTATCATACCTCTGCTTAAAGCTGTGTATGGATCCTGCCTCCACTACATCGCTTCCCAAACTATTCCACTTCCTGGCTACTCTGTGACTGAAGAAATACTTTCTAACATCCCTGTGATTCATCTGTGTCTTCAACTTCCAGCTGTGTCCCCTTGTTGCTGTGGCCCATCTTTGGAACATCCTGTCTTTGTATTCTAAGATACACAACTTAGTCTAAATTTCACTCTCCTCCTGTCTGTTTCATTTCTATCCCATATATTTCTTGTTTACTGGTGAATAGGATAGTCCATCTTAAGAGATGGTAATGGTCAATATAGCTATGCTGCAAGGAAACCTTTGAAGATCTCGTAGCAGTTGAACCGTTAATGGAATCTATAATAACATCCTCAGTGTCCTACTGAAGTTACCCAGGTCGTGTTGACAGCTTTCAACACTATGCAATCCATCCTTAGTGATGGAATATGAAAGTACAACGTAGCGTTTACTCCCGAATACATCAGTATACTACTGATGTATTGGGTTTTCCTAAATCAAATAACACTTCCCGTCTAGTACCTCTGACCTCGTCTTCACTATCCCGTCTCCTGTCTCGTCTTCTTTCACCTCCAGGCCCCAAATTCCAGCAAGAATCTTCTCGTCGAAATCCTCTCATCCCCTGCCACCAGCCATCCACCTCTTTATCCAACTTCCAGTCACTTTAAAACATAAAAAAGGCACAATACATTGATTGGAACAATATACAATCAAAATCAAACAATACAATCAAACCCCTGACTACCAGCATACACAACCCCGGACAATCTTAAATACCAGCTAGTCTACCTCTTGCTTCATGCCTCTATCACCACATTTTCCCCCCATGTAGTGCCTTCAACTTCCCACATTCTGCACTCTGCCTCCCACCTACTGCCGCCCCACTCTTGCCTTCCATCTGCTGCCTCTCACCTCTAGCCTTCTACGTGCTACCTTCTGACTCCCCTCGGCCTCGTTCCTCCTACCTCTCAACTCCTTCCTCTCTGAATTTCAAGACGGACGTGACCTCTCAGTGACTACATTTTCTCTTCTACCAGCCTACACCTCTCCTTCCGACAGTATGTAAGTCTCCACACTCGTTGTTTCTTCAGATTATTTCAGACTAAGGAACAGAACTCTACTCCAAGCTGAGGGACTAACAACCTCAAATCTACGACTTCAAGGGTGAGGGACTGATTACATCGTCTTCACATCTCTACTGCTCCTGCCTACTTTCTGTACTCGACTGAAGAAGCCTACTGTGTAGGCGAAACGTTTCGGAATAAAGTTGCCTAACTGTTGCTCAAGTGTCTTAACTACCATCCTTCCTTCCTCCCTCCTTCCCACATCTTGCCTTCTACATCCTACCTACCATGTCCCACCTCCTTCCTCTAATTTCCTGCACCCAAGTCTCTGTCTCACACCTGTCTAACGATTAGGTTTTAGCTTCAATGACTCTACATGGGAGTTTGTTCCTCTTATCTACAACTCTGTTACCGATATTTCAAGTAAGAACTAGAAATAACGGACTGAAATTAGATAAATATAGATTTAAGAATGACGTAGGCAAGTACTAGTTTTGAGAGATGTCGATGCGGGGAATAATCTGCCAAGTACGGTAGTAGAAGTTAAACATAAGAATGGAAGAACACTGCAGATGGCCTACTGGCCCATACAAGGCAGGTCCTTATCAAAACCACCCCTTCCCAAAGCTACCCAACAATTTACTCCCGTACCCACGACACCAATCAAACCCAGTCCCTCCCACTCATGTATCTCTCCAATCTTTTTTTAAAGCCACCCAGGATCCTAGCCTCAATCACCCTATTCGGAAGATTGTTCCACGCATCATAACTCTGAAAACCAATACTTAATTTTGTCCTTTCTAATTCTAAATTGATCTAACATAAATCCGTTATCCTGGTTCTTACCTGATACGATATCCTCAGTATTTATTAATATTGCCTTTGTTTATGCCCATCATCCACTTATACACTTCAGTGATATCTCCCCTCATTCTACGTCCCTCAAAAGAGTGAAGATTCAAGGATCTAAGTCTATCCTCATACGGGAGATTCTTTGTACAGTGAATTATTTTAGTCATCCTTCTCTGCATGTTCTCCAATGAATTGATATCCATCCTGTAGTAAGGAGACCAAAACTGAGAGGTGTAATCCAAGTGAGGCCTTAATAGTGATGTATAGAGCTGTAAAATAACATTTGGACTTATGTTACTTATACTTCTTTAAGTAAATCCTAGTAATGTATTACTCTTATTCCGTATACATAGGCACTACTGTCTTGGCTTTAGATTTCTGCTTACCATGACTCCCAAGGCTTTCCACAAGGGTATCTTGGTACAGACCTGAAATCAACTTCGACAACCTCTACTAGTGAGAACGGCTGCATTTGAGAGGGACCTGACCTCCCAACATCTGCGTTCTACTAGTGACCTACGTCTCACCTCCTGGCGCTATATAAGGCTCCATCCTGTCACTTCAACTCCATATTGTTTCAGACTATGGAACAATACTCTTCTCCAGACTGAGGGACTGACCACCTCAAAACTTTAAGGGTGATGGACTGATTACATCGTCTTCAAGTCTCTTCTGCTTCTATCAACTTTTCTGTACTCGACTGAAGAAGCCTACTGTGTAGGCGAAACGTTTCGAAATAAAGATACCTAACTGTTGCATATGTGTCTTACCTAACAACCTGTCGGTATTTTATACCATTTTAATGTTCAATCTTTCCACACTATCTGTTCAAGCTCTTGTTCACCTAGTTTATAATTTCGAGGGTTATTTTCATTCCCAAGGACTTGTCCACATTGAACTTCATCTGCCACTTTTCAGATCAATACAATAATTCGTCCAAAACTTCCTGAGTTCATTGGTATCCTCCTCATAATCGATCAATCGGCCTATTTTTCTATTATCAGCAAATTTGCTCGTGTCACTTGTAATTCTTTCATTAAAGAAATGTAAATTATGAACAATAATGGGCCTAAAACCGATCCTTGTGGAACACCACTAGTGGCCAGTACCCATTCCGATTTGACCGCATTAATGGAAACTCTCTGCTGTCTATTAGCAAACCATGCCTCTATCCATGCTAGAACTTTACCTCCTATACCATGAACTGCTACATTTCTAGAGTCTGTTGTGAGGTACTCTATCGAAGGTTTTAATGAAATCTAAATAAACATCGTATTCTTTATCACTGTCTCCTGCTTCAAATGCTTTACTGAAGAACGTCAGTAAATTTGTCAGGCAGGAACGACTTCTTGTGAACCCATGCTAAGATTCATTAATAAAATTATGCTCTTCAAGGTGACTTCTAATTAATATCAGCTATAATTGATTCCAATAATTTGCCTAATATAGACGTCAGGCGTATTGGACGGTAATTTGATGGAATGGTCTTATCCCCTGATTTAAATATAGGAACTTCATTAGCTAACTTCCACATCTCTGACACAACACCAGTTTGGATGGACGCATTAAACACACTCGTTAATGGCTGTCTAAGTTCCAACTTGCATTCCTTAAGTACCCTTAAAAATAATTCATTGGGCCTGGAGACTTATTTTGCTTCAGTTTATCTATCTGTTTAATAACTATTTCCCTTGTGACAGTAATATTACTTGCTTTCTTCAGGAACTGAATAAGTGTCAATTTCTGGGATATTATTTATGTCTTCCTGTGTAAAGACTGACAAGAAATAGTCATTATATAGAGAACATTCACTTCCTTCTACTGTCTCTCTCTCTCTCTGTTTGTTGAGCAGTTCCATTATATTTATTAGCAACTTTATGATGAACCATGTCTTTTGAACATAGCCCTGAGGAATCCTGATAATTTTTATCCACTTTCATGGCTCGTGCAGTAACCTATTTGTTTCTATCAGTTTAACTCCACGACATCTCAGCAACAGCCTGCTCAACAGAGTTGACTAACACTACCACACCTTTTCCAGAGGGACGCATCCCATCCCTTGCATACATATCATGTTTGCCATATGCTATAGAAATTATCCTAGTTGTCAAGGAATGGGAATCCGATTCTTTGCAATACCTGCCCAGCCAGCAATTTACACCAATTGCCCTAGATATATATTCATTGCGCACTCTTCTAGGCAAAATGCTACGCATGATCAGGACCCCTCCTTTAGACCTAATTAAATATATATCAAATCAAATCAAATCAAATCAAGTTTATTCTCTATAAGGGTTACAATGTGGGGTTTACAGGATTTGGATATTATGTGGTTTACATGTTATAAAATACTAATTACAGAGGGGGCCACTAGGACACCTAGCATGGCTAGGCATTTTGGGCAGACTTAGATTAATTCTTAACATTAAATCTCTTTATATCTATCCTGTCCTTATCTAGCACCTGTCTCCTGTCCTTCCCAGCACTGAAGCAGATAATGAGCTTGTTCCTATCACCTGACATGATATTATCCAACCTTCTGACCATGCCACCAACACCAGTTCCTGGGAAACACGCGCTCTGTCTAACCTTCTTATCTCTGTTACAGACGGCACGGTCAATATATTTTATTTTCGAGCCACCAGCCACAAGTATATTCCTACCTTCATTAGCAGAGACGTTAGTGGTAGTTTTATACTCACTGACCACTGAATTACATTCATCCTGGAGAACAGATAAGCGATTTCCTATTTTCATAGCTTCCTTTAGTGAAAACTTTTACCCACTTGTAATGGCTGTCTATATGCTATCCTTAATCACCTCACAACCACCTACTGTCTTCCACCTCTAGCCTCCCACCAACCACCTCCTAACTCCCACCTCCTGGCTCCCACCTCCTGACTTCCACCTCCTGACTCCCACCTCCCATCTCCTGGCTCCCACCTATTGGCTCCCACATCCTGCTCCCACCTCCTCTCTCCCACCTCCTGGTTCCCACCTCCTGGCTCCCACCTCCTGACTCCCACCTCCCACCTCCTGGCTCCCACCTCCTGGCTCCCACCTCCTGAATCCCACCTCCCACCTCCTGGCTCCCACCTCCTGAATCCCACCTCCCACCTCCTGGCTCCCACCTCCTGCTCTTCGCCTCAGCCAGCGCCTCAGGTGGATGGATCGTACCTGGTAATTTAATGAGATTGTTGCAGCATGCAGTTCGTCAACACTGTATTAAACACATGCAACAACTGACACCTTCAACACTCACCTCATCACCACTCGCACTGCTCAACTAATTAGCATAATTTGTTGTACCTCAGCTTTCTAGTACACAAGTGAAAAAGAAACAACCTAGTGCCTCAGTGGTATTGGTACCAGGTTGCTTAGTGAGGTATGTATCTTGTAGTTCAGTGGTATTAGTACCTATTTCCAGAGTTATGTTGGTATGTTGTATCTAACAGGTTTATGATTCCTAGTATGTTGGTACCTTAATGTTATTAGTTTATTACATGGTACGTTAGAGGTATAAGTATTTGGTATCTCAGTGATATTGGTACCTGGTAGCATAATGGTAATGGTATTTGGTAACTCAGTGTTCCTTGTGCCTCGGTGGCATTTGTACCTGATACTTTGAGACAACGTTGTATGGCACCTCAGTGCTTCTAGCTCCTAGCACCTAAGTCGTATTGGTGCTGCAAAGGTCAGTTGTGCAGGTACCTTGTAGGTCAGTGGTACAGCAACCTCGTAGGTGGCCAGTGGTACAGGAACCTCGTAGGTAAGTGGTACAGAAACCTCGTAGGTCAATGGTACAGGAACCTCGTAGGTAAGTGGTACAGGAACCTCGTAGGTCAGTGGTACAGGAACCTCAGAGGTAATGGATGCAGGTACAGCACCCGCTTCTTGTAGATAATGGTAACAAGTACCTCTTAGGTCGGTGGTAATGTTTTCCTAACTTAGCATCTGCTGCCTCTCTCACCTAACATCTACTGCCTCTCTCACTTAACACCTACTGCCTCTCTCACCTAACATCTACTGCCTCTCTCACCAAACACCTACTGTAAGGTATAGGCATAATCTTGTGCCTTATACCTTACTCTTAACCTATATATACCTTCTTGTGTCCATGTACGATTTGTAACAGCTTGACAAAGCTCCTGGAGAGCGAAACGTTGCCACAATAAAATATCACATTAGTTGCACTTGTGTCTTTCACCTAACAAGAGAGATGCTGTACCCTCCTCTGGGTGGGTTACTTTGTCTACTAATAATAATATAATAATGTATTTACTACAAGTACATGTACAAGGTATACAGGCCAAAGCTGACATCAATGACACTGCTATATAGAAAGCCCCTTGTTATGCTCAGCATTTCGGGCAAATTAGGTCATTGTTCCAGGCTGCGACTCACACCAGTCGACTAACACCCAGGTACCCATTTTACTGATGGGGAACATAGACAACAGGTGTAAAGAAACACGCCCAGTGTTTCTACTCTGGCTAGGAATCGATCCCAGGCCCTCGCCGTGTGAATTAGAACTTTAGCCACCAGGTCACCAGGATAATTAACCTCCAGTTATGAATCTCTGTGTTCCTATGTCAAGGCCGGAATTTTTTAATTCTTTTGAGTTTAAATATTATCTATTTCCCAGTGTAATTTATTTTAGTGAGTTTCACTAGACTCTATGTTATCTTCTAACTCCGAATCGACCTATGTAGCCTGTCATCACTGATGAAGGATATCTGAACAGGTCTGCTCGGAGCCCTCTCCTCTTCCTTCAGTCTCGCCCTCACAGAGAAGGTCTTGCCAGAGTCGACACCACTACTCATCACCCTCATCCTCATCCACGAAGTGTGATGATTTAGTTCAACACGAGTTACTTAAAAGAAAGCCAACATTCTTAATATATAATCCACATCCACACAATACTAGAAGCATATCAGCATTCCATTCAGAACTTCAGTCCTGCTGTAAGGCAAAATTCATTGTAGGTATTCAAACAGAATCATCAAATTACAATCTGGAAAAAACAGATTAAGTTGGCTTAGACTTAATATTTATAAATCATTATTTAATCTAGTAATGCGTAACTGTCATTAATAAAACGTGTATTTCGAAAACTGGTAAATATTTTAAAAGATACAATAACTCACAGATTGACGAAACCCTCAGTATTTTATCCAGCACAGATGGATTGCAAGCAATGGTTTCAATAGTTCTCCGATAATGCAATGTTTTGGAAACAGCAGCATAGACCATGCAAGAAGTAACAGCTTAATAAGTCGTACAAGCTCAACATATCACAACTAAATCCCAATTGCCATAGCTATGCATGGCAATGTCTTAAACTGGACTGTGGCAGTTGGTAAATGGCAAAACAACGTCGAGATCAAGCGCAAAACTCTGGATAAGATCATGTAACAGTCTGAAGAACAACTAAATAAATCTTGATTATGATCTTTGCGAATTTACTGTTCATTCAGAGAGAACAAACATGACCTGTCTGACAAACAATTCTCAAGTGGAAGCAACACAGAGGATGGCAGAACAAGACAGGTGAGCTCTGATGTGTTCTTTATGAGTGTAAAGTATACTGTATTCGTGGCAGGTGAATACCAAAACAATCTTAATGTTGGGGAGGAAAGGGGGACTTTGTGAGCGAAACCATTCATAAAATCCGCCCAAACAAGTAAATAATCTTATTAATTACATAACTATTCCCCCTCATCCAGAAAACTTCCATATATTCTGGCACAGTCACGATAGGGTGCATACCCACAAGATGTCTGCCAGCTCAGGTGAAGAAGGTACACTAACAATGTTGGTTCTCCTGCCTCAAACACTTAGATCAAATTTGTATTACAATAAATAATATTGTTATCTCAGCCCCCCCCCAAAAAAAAAAAAAAATCAAGACAATTTAAGGAACGAATTACAACAACAACAACAACAACAACAACAACAACAACAACAACAACAACAACTACTACTACTACTACTACTACTACTACTACTACTACTACTACTACTACTACTAGTAATAATGAGTTTTTATGAGTATAGTGTGGTTGAGGTCAGGGTATGTAGGAGAGAGGGAAATTATTTTCTAGTAACAGCAGGCTTTAGACAGGGATGGTTACTGTCACCATGGTTGTTTAACATAATTATTGATGGGGCTGTAAAAGAAGTGAATGCAGGGGTGTTGGGAACAGGTGTGGGACTGAATAATAAAGATCCTAATAGAAAGTACGTGTTGTCACAGTTTCTTTTTGCTGATGACGCTGTGCTTATGAGAGATTCTGGAGAAAAGTTGCAAAGGTTGGTGGATTAATTGGGAGGGAATGTAAAAAAACGAAGTCAAAATCAACATAGGAAAGAGCAAGGTGATGAAGGTAACAAAAATTTTGGTATTGAAAGATTGGATATAAGATTGGAAGTGAATGAATTTAGATATTTGAGAGTGAACCTGTCAGCAGATGGGTTTACGAAAGACGAGGTAAACAATAGAACTGAGGAGGGGGGGGGGGAAGGTGAGTGGTGTACTGAGGCAACTGTATACACAATGTTATCCATGGAAACAAAGAGGGAAACGTATAAGAGTATAGTGGTACCATTGGTTACGAATATTGTAGCAAGGAGAAATCTGGAGGCAGTGGAGATGTTGTGTCTGAGGGCAATGTGTCATCTGAATATTATGCAAGGAATTTGTGAGTTGGAAATCAGGTGTGGGGTTAGTATATATATATATATATATATATATATATATATATATATATATATATATATATATATATATATATATATATATATATATATATATATATATATATATATACATATACATATATATGTCGTGCTACCTAGGTAAAATTTGTGATTTTGGCTTAAATAGCAACGCTCTTCTTGCCGAAAAAGGCAAGCGAAAATTTATGTATGCAATAATTTCGCAAAAATCATTCTGAACCTAACGAGAAAAAATATATTTCACCGTGTTTGTTTATTATTAAATTTGTAAACTTATCTAAAATATATTTAATTGGATTAAGCTAAATTAAATTGCTCTTCTTATAATAAGTTAGGTAAGCTTTCTAAGGTTCTTTTGGTAAAAAATTATTAATTTTCACATTAACGTAAATGAAAAAAATATGTTTTAAACGCATAAGAGAAAATTTTAGAAAGGACTTAATTTTAAACGAGTTCTTGCTAATTGACCAATTTTACCTATTCGGCACGACATAAGTTCAAAACGTTAAACAATGTGTTGGCAGTACAACCACGACAGTGTCAGATTTCCCAAGCCACACCTGTAAAATATACTAAATATATATTGAAGGATTGCTAGCAAGTATGTTAGACAATGTGTACAACACGAGGGTATATGTAAGTAGAAATGTGTATGTAGTCAAGATTAAAATAATATCTGCCAAATGAAAAATACCCCGACATTGGCAGTAAAAATTAAGAATTTACGAATAACACGAGGCTTTATACTAGGTGTTTGAACATCAGCAACACAACACGAATTTACGAATAACACGAAGCTTTATACTAGGTGTTTGAACATCAGCAACACAACACGAATTTACGAATAACGCGAGGCTTTATACTAGGTGTTTGAACATCAGCAACACAACACGAATTTACGAATAACGCGAGGCTTTATACTAGGTGTTTGAACATCAGCAACACAACACGAATTTACGAATAACGCGAGGCTTTATACTAGGTGTTTGAACATCAGCAACACAACACGAATTTACGAATAACACGAGGCTTTATACTAGGTGTTTGAACATCAGCAACACAACACGAATTTACGAATAACGCGAGGCTTTATACTAGGTGTTTGAACATCAGCAACACAACACGAATTTACGAATAACACGAGGCTTTATACTAGGTGTTTGAACATCAGCAACACAACACGAATTTACGAATAACGCGAGGCTTTATACTAGGTGTTTGAACATCAGCAACACAACACGAATTTACGAATAACACGAGGCTTTATACTAGGTGTTTGAACATCAGCAACACAACACGAATTTACGAATAACGCGAGGCTTTATACTAGGTGTTTGAACATCAGCAACACAACACGAATTTACGAATAACACGAGGCTTTATACTAGGTGTTTGAACATCAGCAACACAACACGAATTTACGAATAACACGAGGCTTTATACTAGGTATTTGAACATCAGCAACACAACACAATTGTCTCATGGTGCCTGAGTAACAGGTACATCGTACCTAACTACTGTTGCCTCTTACTCAAAGGTCTCTTGTCACAGTCAGAGAGTGAATGCTTCAGTGATTCTGCTTGCATCCCTTCTCTTAATTCAAGAGCCATCTCCCGGACACAGTAGGAATTAATTGTGCCAATTATAACACAGAATATACATATGACCAATTTCTCTGAAGATGCAGAAGCTTTTGATTGGCGAGAATATACGGTAATTCTAACTTAATCGGATTTCCAAAATATATATATTATTTATTATTCAATCCAATCGCGTACCATGCATAAAATGTGCAATAAAGAAATATATTAAAATGTGCAATAAATAAATGCTGAATATAATAGAAAGGATGACTACAAGTAGCGATCATTAAGCATTAATTCCCTTTTCTGTCATCTGTTTGATTATAATGAATTAAAAGGCACAATACCGTGATTGGAATAATACACGTATATCCTGCACACAGGAGAACGATACATCTGACATTTCAGTCTGACTTAGTCATACATTAATATAATTATTATAATCATGGGGGAGCGCTAAACCGCTAGGATTATACAGAGCTTGTGGGGGTGAGGGAGGATGACTCAAGAAATCGTAATGACACGATTGCAAACAAACCATACCCCCGGCCGGGATTGAACCCGCGGTCATATAGTCTCAAAACTCCAGCCCGTCGCGTTAGCCACTAGACCAGCTAGCCGGGGGTATGGTTTGAGGGGGGATGGAAGGTATTCAGGCTCAATTCAGGGAACCGGAGCACAGATTCAGTTCCCTGATCAAGAGCCCCTCACCAATGTCAAGGGACCTCCCTTGAGGGGAATTAGTCACACAGAAGCGTGAAGGGAAGGGAGCCGGTATATATGTCGTGCCGAATAGGCAGAACTTGCCATCTTGGATTAAATAGCAACGCTCATCTTGCCATATAGTACAAGTGAAAATTTGTGTATGCAATAATTTCGCCAAAATCATTCTGAACCTAACGGAAAAAATATATTTCACTGTGTTTGTTTAGTATTAAATTATTGTAAACAAATCTAAAATATATTTAGTTGGGTTAGGCTAAAATAAGTTGCTCTTGTTATAATAAGGTTAGGTAAGTTTTCTAAGATTCTTTTGGTGCAAAATTATAAAAATTTACATTAACATTAATGAAAAAAATATATCTTTAAACGTATAAAAGAAAATTTCAGAAAGGACTTAATTTTAAATGAGTTCTTGCTAATTGACCAGTTTTACATATTCGGCACGACATATATACCGGCAATGAAGTGCTCCCTTTTGTTTTTTCTCCTGCTCCTTGAATACCTCTTGCAACCAGAAGAGTGCTTGTATGCAATTTTACACGATTGTTTTTGTTGATCATTTGTTGCATACTTGCTTCATATATAGCAAATGCTGCCAGCACTGTTTTAAACTTGCTTCATATATAGCAAATGCTGCCAGCACTGTTTTAAACTTGCTTCATATATAGCAAATGCTGCCAGCACTGTTGTAAACTTGCTTCATATATAGCAAATGCTGCCAGCACTGTTTTAAACTTGCTTCATATATAGCAAATGCTGCCAGCACTGTTTTTGCTTCATAATAGCTTGCTTCATATATAGCAAATGCTGCCAGCACTGTTGTAAACTTGCTTCATATATAGCAAATGCTGCCAGCACTGTTGTAAACTTGCTTCATATATAGCAAATGCTGCCAGCACTGTTTTAAACTTGCTTCATATATAGCAAATGCTACCAGCACTGTTTGGGAATCCTTATCTGTTTATATTAACCTAAAATATATTTCATATAAAAGAACAAAATAAATCGAAAGCAAATATGGATTTCTGAATTTATTATTTTATTATCACACCGGCCGATTCCCACCAAGGCAGGGTGGCCCGAAAAAGAAAAACTTTCACCATCATTCACTCCATCACTGTCTTGCCAGAAGGGTGCTTTACACTACAGTTTTTAAACTGCAACATTAACACCCCTCCTTCAGAGTGCAGGCACTGTACTTCCCATCTCCAGGACTCAAGTCCGGCCTGCCGGTTTCCCTGAATCCCTTCATAAATGTTACTTTGCTCACACTCCAACAGCACGTCAAGTATTAAAAACCATTTGTCTCCATTCACTCCTATCAAACACGCTCACGCATGCCTGCTGGAAGTCCAAGCCCCTCGCACACAAACCCTCCTTTACCCCCTCCCTCCAACCCTTCCTAGGCCGACCCCTACCCCGCCTTCCTTCCACTACAGACTGATACACTCTTGAAGTCATTCTGTTTCGCTCCATTCTCTCTACATGTCCGAACCACCTCAACAACCCTTCCTCAGCCCTCTGGACAACAGTTTTGGTAATCCCGCACCTCCTCCTAACTTCCAAACTACGAATTCTCTGCATTATATTCACACCACACATTGCCCTCAGACATGACATTTCCACTGCCTCCAGCCTTCTCCTCGCTGCAACATTCATCACCCACGCTTCACACCCATATAAGAGCGTTGGTAAAACTATACTCTCATACATTCCCCTCTTTGCCTCCAAGGACAAAGTTCTTTGTCTCCACAGACTCCTAAGTGCACCACTCACTCTTTTTCCCTCATCAATTCTATGATTCACCTCATCTTTCATAGACCCATCTGCTGACACGTCCACTCCCAAATATCTGAATACGTTCACCTCCTCCATACTCTCTCCCTCCAATCTGATATTCAATCTTTCATCACCTAATCTTTTTGTTATCCTCATAACCTTACTCTTTCCTGTATTCACCTTTAATTTTCTTCTTTTGCACACCCTACCAAATTCATCCACCAATCTCTGCAACTTCTCTTCAGAATCTCCCAAGAGCACAGTGTCATCAGCAAAGAGCAGCTGTGACAACTCCCACTTTGTGTGTGATTCTTTATCTTTTAACTCCACGCCTCTTGCCAAGACCCTCGCATTTACTTCTCTTACAACCCCATCTATAAATATATTAAACAACCACGGTGACATCACACATCCTTGTCTAAGGCCTACTTTTACTGGGAAAAAATTTCCCTCTTTCCTACATACTCTAACTTGAGCCTCACTATCCTCGTAAAAACTCTTCACTGCTTTCAGTAACCTACCTCCTACACCATACACTTGCAACATCTGCCACATTGCCCCCCTATCCACCCTGTCATACGCCTTTTCCAAATCCATAAATGCCACAAAGACCTCTTTAGCCTTATCTAAATACTGTTCACTTATATGTTTCACTGTAAACACCTGGTCCACACACCCCCTACCTTTCCTAAAGCCTCCTTGTTCATCTGCTATCCTATTCTCCGTCTTACTCTTAATTCTTTCAATTATAACTCTACCATACACTTTACCAGGTACACTCAACAGACTTATCCCCCTATAATTTTTGCACTCTCTTTTATCCCCTTTGCCTTTATACAAAGGAACTATGCATGCTCTCTGCCAATCCCTAGGTACCTTACCTTCTTCCATACATTTATTAAATAATTGCACCAACCACTCCAAAACTATATCCCCACCTGCTTTTAACATTTCTATCTTTATCCCATCAATCCCGGCTGCCTTACCCCCTTTCATTTTACCTACTGCCTCACGAACTTCCCCCACACTCACAACTGGCTCTTCCTCACTCCTACAAGATGTTATTCCTCCTTGCCCTATACACGAAATCACAGCTTCCCTATCTTCATCAACATTTAACAATTCCTCAAAATATTCCTTCCATCTTCCCAATACCTCTAACTCTCCATTTAATAACTCTCCTCTCCTATTTTTAACTGACAAATCCATTTGTTCTCTAGGCTTTCTTAACTTGTTAATCTCACTCCAAAACTTTTTCTTATTTTCAACAAAATTTGTTGATAACATCTCACCCACTCTCTCATTTGCTCTCTTTTTACATTGCTTCACCACTCTCTTAACTTCTCTCTTTTTCTCCATATACTCTTCCCTCCTTGCATCACTTCTACTTTGTAAAAACTTCTCATATGCTAACTTTTTCTCCCTTACTACTCTCTTTACATCATCATTCCACCAATCGCTCCTCTTCCCTCCTGCACCCACTTTCCTGTAACCACAAACTTCTGCTGAACACTCTAACACTACATTTTTAAACCTACCCCATACCTCTTCGACCCCATTGCCTATGCTCTCATTAGCCCATCTATCCTCCAATAGCTGTTTATATCTTACCCTAACTGCCTCCTCTTTTAGTTTATAAACCTTCACCTCTCTCTTCCCTGATGCTTCTATTCTCCTTGTATCCCATCTACCTTTTACTCTCAGTGTAGCTACAACTAGAAAGTGATCTGATATATCTGTGGCCCCTCTATAAACATGTACATCCTGAAGTCTACTCAACAGTCTTTTATCTACCAATACATAATCCAACAAACTACTGTCATTTCGCCCTACATCATATCGTGTATACTTATTTATCCTCTTTTTCTTAAAATATGTATTACCTATAACTAAACCCCTTTCTATACAAAGTTCAATCAAAGGGCTCCCATTATCATTTACACCTGGCACCCCAAACTTACCTACCACACCCTCTCTAAAAGTTTCTCCTACTTTAGCATTCAAGTCCCCTACCACAATTACTCTCTCACTTGGTTCAAAGGCTCCTATACATTCACTTAACATCTCCCAAAATCTCTCTCTCTCCTCTGCATTCCTCTCTTCTCCAGGTGCATACACGCTTATTATGACCCACTTCTCGCATCCAACCTTTACTTTAATCCACATAATTCTTGAATTTACACATTCATATTCTCTTTTCTCCTTCCATAACTGATCATTTAACATTACTGCTACCCCTTCCTTTGCTCTAACTCTCTCAGATACTCCAGATTTAATCCCATTTATTTCCCCCCACTGAAACTCTCCTACCCCCTTCAGCTTTGTTTCGCTTAGGGCCAGGACATCCAACTTCTTTTCATTCATAACATCAGGAATCATCTGTTTCTTGTCATCCGCACTACATCCACGCACATTTAAGCAAATGTGGGAGAGAAAAATAAACGCTAATGTATACAAGGAATAGGGTGATGGACTGATTACATCGTCTTCAAGTCTCTTCTGCTTCTATCAACTTTTCTGTACTCGACTGAAGAAGCCTACTGTGTAGGCGAAACGTTTCAAAATAAAGATACCTAACTGTTACATATGTGTCTTACCTAACAACAAGGAATAGTAACCTTTTGTAAATATGTGTGAAGACTGGGAGAGCCAGATTACAATGATGCTCTCGGATTCTTCCTGACAAGAATACGTGATACATACGACACATAGTTATACATGTAAGTAGAGAACAGCAAGGATTTCCTCACAGGTGTATTCAAGTTTACACATATATTATAGAACCAAATGTGACTGGTTAATTCTGACTCCAGATTCAGTTTCAGTATGCTACTCTATAAATAATATCGGAAATTAAACGACGGATCAACGAAATTTTACCTTAAAGTTCGTTTGTGACAAGATGATGAAGACAAATTTATAAGTTTAGTTAACGAATTGTTGTTATACGCAGAAGCCCGAATAATAATAATCAATATTTAACAAAACTTGTTATCTAAACTAATTTTAAAGGTAAAATTTAAGAAAATATTAATATTTACATGTATCTACCTTGCCATTTAAGGCTTATTGTTTTTTATCAGAGTCTGTGTTACACAGGTGTCCGCTCTCGTGTGAGCCACAGCTGATTATTATAATCATGGAGAAGCGCTAAATCCGTAGGATTATACAGCGCATCTGAGGGGGGGGGGATGGAAGGTATTCAGGCTCATTTCAGGGAACCGGAGCACAGAACCAATTCCCTAGATCACGAGCCCCTCACCAGCGTCAAGGAACCTCCCTTGAGGGGAGCCACAGCTGAGATATCACGAGCTGAGCGGAATGGAGGTTGAGTTGTCGTCTCGAAGTAGGTGTCCAGACGAGGGAGGGAGAGACACCGTGGACTTCACTGACTCCGTAACAAGATGACTTTATGGAGAAGATGCTTGTCTAAGGCTGCAAATCTGAAATGCCACAGAACGTACACTTTCACATGATGACACGTTTGTAAAGTCTCATGATGACCCGTTCATGCGTGAAGACTCGTTCACGATGGCTCGTCCAAGAAAATATGTGCATGAAAAATCGTTAAAGATTCGTTCATTTCCACTTGTGTGGAATGATTCGAGCACAACAATCAGTTCGTAATAACTCGTGTGTTAAGTCTCGTACATAATAATTCGCTTAAGGTGACTCGTGCATGAAGACACCTGCATAATGACTGGATTCAAGACTCGTGAATGATAATGAGAGCGCGATGACTTGTATGGAAATATTCTTATACAGTTACTCGTGAATGATGACTCGTTCAAGAAATCTCTCGTGCGATAATCTCTTCTTGAAGATTCGTCTTTGACAACTTGTTCATAAAGACTCTTGCGTGAAGCATTTTCTGGAAGGATTCGTGAATGGTTCGTTCGCGATAACTCGCGCGGTGAGACTCGTGAGGGAAGCCAGCAGATACATTGTATCTTGGTGAATTTGCGCCATAAAAGTAAGCAAGAGAATTGTGAGTGTGACCCCTTTCATGGTTAATTTCTTACGTAGTATCTCAAACACTGAGCAGCCGAGCACTCGTGACCTTTCATGAAACTCGGAAATAAAGTGGACGAGCACTTCTGTGATAAGTAGTTCTGGCCATTTGAGGGAGAGCACTTCATTATTGTCATATAAGCAACAAAGGTAATGTTGCTAAGAAGCTCTGTTGGCGAGAAATGAAGTGCTATGAAGCCTGAGAATAAAGTAGGTAAGCACTCCTGATATTATTCCGTTCTTCTGCTGTAATACAGGTCGGTAACAAAGTGGCCAGAAGCTTCAATAATCTCGTCGCGTTACACTCCTCCGTGATAGTGGCTGAACACACTTACCTTCCACTAATGATTAATAACTTTAACATGGAAAACTTTACTGTTTCATGATTTGTTTTATGCATTTTAGTTTGTAATTTACCGTTGATGTTTCTGATTACTGTCATCATATTTTTAAGTTTTATTGCTGTCCTTCCAAGGGTTCTTCCATTTTGCGTCTCTATACATCAGTGGTGAGGATCGCACAGTGGGTGTGCGACACTTGTCCACGAATTATATTCCAAGTAATGGCCAATAGCTTTTACCGTTATGAGGCTGTCTACCTAATAGTGTGAGAGGTAAATTATTTATTAAATTGGTGAGCAATACCTTTTAAAGGAAGATATCTGTGAATTGGTGATAAATCAAGAAAACAGCTAAATATTCAAACTTAGAAATAACGCTAAAATCTAAACTTAGGTTTTCTAATTGCTGGAAAGTAATGATTACACATGATGAGTCAGTTCTTGTATCATATACCTACGGGTTTAGCCCTCCTCCATTATTATAATTATAATTGTACCATGTGTGTAGCTCCTAAAAGCAGAAAATTTAACTGGGCTCAGATTTTGATTGAGGGTCTGACTGAGTAGTTTAAACACTGGTACTTGATGTTATGCTCGGGTGGAGTGGGAGTCGCACAGGATCAAATGTAAGTTTATGTGAAATATTACGTAAATTCATGTTCGTTGTAGTTTCCTAGGCATAGATTAAATAAACACACGCACACACACACACACACACACACACACACACACATACACAGAGACACACACACACATGAGGTATGATAAAGGTCATGGAGCAGGGAGAGAGAGGACCTAGTAGCACTCAGTGAAGAGGAGGGGCCAGGAGCTGAGTCTCAATCCCTGCAACCACAATTAGGTGAGTACACACACACACACACACACACACACACACACACACACACACACACACACACACACACACACACACACACACACACACACACACACACACACACACACACACACACACACACTGGACATAGTACACACAACCGAGGAAGAAGTGAAGAGGCTTCTGAGTGAGCTAGATACCTCAAAGGCAATGGGGCCAGATAACATCTCTCCATGGGTCCTGAGAGAGGGAGCAGAGGCGCTATGTGTACCCCTAACAACAATATTCAATACATCTATTGAAACAGGGAGATTGCCTGAGGCATGGAAGAAAGCAAATGTGGTCCCAATCTTTAAAAAAGGAGACAGACATGAAGCACTAAACTACAGACCAGTGTCACTGACATGTATAGCATGCAAAATCATGGAAAAGATTGTCAGGAGAAGAATGGTGGAACATCTAGAAAGGAATGATCTCATCACCAGCAGACAACATGGTTTCAGAGACGGGAAATCCTGTGTGACAAACCTACTGGAGTTCTATGACATGGTGACAGCAGTAAGACAAGAGAGAGAGGGGTGGGTGGATTGCATTTTCTTGGACTGCAAGAAGGCGTTTGACACAGTTCCACAAAAGAGATTGGTGCAAAAACTGGAGGACCAAGCAGGGATAACAGGGAAGGTACTACAATGGATCAGGGAATACTTGACAGGAAGACAGCAGCGAGTCATGGTACGTGGCGAGGTGTCAGAGTGGGCACCTGTGACCAGCGGGGTCCCACAGGGGTCAGTCCTAGGACCAGTGCTGTTTCTGGTATTTGTGAACGACATGACGGAAGGAATAAACTCCGAGGTGTCCCTGTTTGCAGATGACGTGAAGTTGATGAGAAGAGTTCAGTCGATCGAAGACCAGGCAGAACTACAAAGGGATCTGGATAGGCTGCAGACCTGGTCCAGCAACTGGCTCCTGGAGTTCAATCCCACCAAGTGCAAAGTCATGAGGATTGGGGAAGGGCAAAGAAGACCGCAGACGGAGTACAGTCTAGGGGGCCAGAGACTACAAACATCACTCAAGGAAAAAGATCTTGGGGTGAGTATAACACCAGGCACATCTCCTGAAGCGCACATCAACCAAATAACTGCTGCAGCATATGGGCGCCTAGCAAACCTCAGAACAGCATTCCGACATCTTAATAAGGAATCGTTCAGGACCCTGTACACTGTGTACGTTAGGCCCATATTGGAGTATGCGGCACCAGTTTGGAACCCACACCTAACCAAGCATGTAAAGAAACTAGAGAAAGTGCAAAGGTTTGCAACAAGACTAGTCCCAGAGTTAAGAGGTATGTCCTATGATGAGAGGTTAAGGGAAATCAACCTGACGACACTGGAGGACAGGAGAGATAGGGGGGACATGATAACGACTTACAAAATACTGAGAGGAATTGACAAGGTGGACAAAGACTGGATGTTCCAGAGACTGGACACAGCAACACGGGGACACAGTTGGAAGCTGAAGACACAGATGAATCAAAGGGATATTAGGAAGTATTTCTTCAGCCACAGAGTAGTCAGGAAGTGGAATAATTTGGGAAGCGATGTAGTGGAGGCAGGATCCATACATAGCTTTAAGCAGAGGTACGATAAAGCTCATGGTTCAGGGAGAGTGACCTAGTAGCGACCAGTGAAGAGGCGGGGCCAGGAGCTTGGACTCGACCCCTGCAACCTCAACTAGGTGAGTACAACTAGGTGAGTACACACACACACACACATACACAGAGACTGGACACAGCAACACGGGGACACAGTTGGAAGCTGAAGACACAGATGAATCATAGGGATGTTAGGAAGTATTTCTTCAGCCACAGAGTAGTCAGGAAGTGGAATAATTTGGGAAGCGATGTAGTGGAGGCAGGATCCATACATAGCTTTAAGCAGAGGTACGATAAAGCTCATGGTTCAGGGAGAGTGACCTAGTAGCGACCAGTGAAGAGGCGGGGCCAGGAGCTTGGACTCGACCCCTGCAACCTCAACTAGGTGAGTACAACTAGGTGAGTACACACACACACACACACACACACACACACACACACACACACACACACACACTCACACACACACACACACACACACACACACACACACACACACACACACACACACACACACACACACACACACACACACACACACACACACACACACACACACACACACACACACACACACACATGCAGAACAACCATTGTGAAAAAATAGTGGAACTCCAAGCGCTTTCGTAATAATATAACAGTAATTTTGATAAAACAATAAAACGACTAACGAAATCCAAACATAAATTAATTAAAAAATCATGGCCAACGATCCATCTTTACCGTATATAAATTAATTAATAAAAACACAAAAACCAGGTATTCCAGCCAGACCTATTAAGCACTATGACTGATTTAAATAATTACAAAATGGTTAACTTTGATGCTATTTGCGTGTTTACAAAAATTCCAGTTGATTTATTAAGTTTCCTTTATGAAAACTTGTTAATTACGATTTACCATTACATGCACCTACTATCATTAAACTTATCAATCTTTGTATTGTTGATGCAAAGTTTGTGTTTAATGACGAGTTTTACATTCAGAAGTTTGGTATGGCAATGGGAACTCCTCTCTCACCTGTCCTTAGTAATTTGTACCTGGAATATTTTGAAACAAGATTTCCCTCCCCTTTGGGGACTGAAATTTGTACACACTACAAGAACACTGTACTCTTTCACGATGTCTCATCGAGTTAAGATTAAACCTCTAAGGTCTGTGGTGAGTGATGCCTCAAAGCTTGCACTTGCAGCTGTCCTAAAAAGCAGCCTGCAGGTCAAGTTCTCCGGTATCTCGACCCTGAAGGACGCCTTCCTTGTTGCCTGTAATTGCAATGAGGAGGCCGAAAAAATTCTGTCTACCACTTAGTTTAACAGTTTAATATTATCATTGTCCACCCCATACCCATCCTGTGGGTGGAAATCAAAAGACTACAGAGGTACATAATAGGTCCAGGGATTGGACCGCAAAGTTTTGATAGCTGAAGAAGTTACAAAGGTAATGAACTCCAGGTAGATCTGGTCACAATCATGACAAGTTACAAAGGTAATGAACAATCTACACGTCTATACATGGTTACAATCATGAACAATTTACAAAGTAATGAGCCATTCACACGTCCACACCCGGTCACGACTGTAATGAGTTATTAGTGCAAATATTAACCGGGACACACACACACACACACACATAAGGAATCATTTAGGACCCTGTACACCGTGTATGTCAGACCTATATTCGAGTGTGGAGCACCAGTTTAGAACCCATATCTAGCCAAGCACGTACGACAATTACAGAAAGTGCAAAGGTTTGTAACAAGACTAGCCCTGGAGCAAAGAGGCCTGTCTTACTAGAAAAGATTAAGAAATCCTGACGACACTAGAGGACAGGAGAGATATGATAACGACATATAAAATGCTGAGAGGAACTGACATGGTGGTCAGAGACAGGATGTTCCAGAGATGGGATTCAGCAACAAGAGGTCACAATTGGAAGTTGAAGACTCCGATGAGTCAAAGGGATGTTAGAAAGTATTTCTTCAGTCACAGAGTTGTCGGAGAATGGAATAGTTTTGGAAGTGATGTAGTGGAGGCAGGATCCATACACAGCTCTAAGAAGACGTATGATAAAGCTCATGGAGCAGGAAGAGTGACCTAGTAGCGACCAGTGAACAGGCGGGGCCAGGATCTGTGAATCGATCCCTGCAACCACAATTCAGTGAGTACACACACACACACACACACACATCGACATGTGCCTAGGACAAAATGGTAACTAACACACACACACACACACACACACACACACACACACACACACACACACACACACACACAAGAGAGAGAGAGCGCGCACACACACACACATACAAACAAGCACACAAACACACACACACACACATACACACACACACACACACACACACAAGAGAGAGAGAGCGCGCACACACACACATACAAACAAGCACACAAACACACACACACACACATACACACACACACACACACACACACACACACACACACACACAAGAGAGAGAGAGCGCGCACACACACACATATACACATACAGACGTGGTAATGCATTATTTACAGTGAGCAAAGGTCAGTCATATGATTACTGTCTTGAATTTTTCATACACTGAGGAAGATAGAGATAGCATAATACCCTATGTGTTATGTCAGGATATCTTAGTAATGAAAATAAGATATAAGATATATTAAGTAAATTACCTAAATATGATTGTAAAAGATAAATGAACTGTAGATATAAATCCAAATAAACTTCTGTTAACTTTTTTGAGGCCTAGTTCCTAGGTCTTTTCAGTATTCATATGATCTTGGATATGGGTTATGGATATGAGATGCTCAATAAACTAGCCACTTCGCAGGTAAGTTCTCAAAAAACTCTAAATCTTGGCCATGGAAAACAACATGATGATCGATGAGGACAAATCTGAGATACTCCTTTATGGAAAACTTAAGGAAACAACAGCTAGAACTTAGTATACAACAAATTCTAACACACAATAGAGAAGGACTTGAGAATGATAATGTTTGAGAATCTCACCTTCAAGGATCACAACAATGTCACTAGCACATTTGTGAGAAAAATGATAGGATGGATAATGAGAACTTTCAAAACAATGGTTGCCATTACCACGATCCTCTTTAAGCCATTTGCTCTCTTTTGGCTGAAATACTACCGTATATTTAAGTCCCATTCAAGGCAGGAGAAATGGCAGATTTAGTTAATTTACAGACACCCTTCACAGCGTATATTAGTTCAGTCATGCACCTTAAATACTGGGAACATTTGAGGCTCCTTGTTCTCTACTCCTTTGAATGTAGGCGAGATAGATACATCATAATATACACCTAAAAAATCTAGGAGAGACTGTTCCAAAATCTGCATACAAGAATCACTCTCTACGAAAACAAATGGCTAGGCAGACAGTGCAATATAACCCAAATGAAAAACAAAAGTGCCATAAATATAATAAGAGAAAACACAATAAATGTCCGAGGCCCAAGACTGTTCAACAGTCAGTACCCGATCAG
The DNA here is from genome assembly GCF_038502225.1 of Cherax quadricarinatus. Taxonomy (NCBI): domain Eukaryota; kingdom Metazoa; phylum Arthropoda; class Malacostraca; order Decapoda; family Parastacidae; genus Cherax; species Cherax quadricarinatus. The sequence goes on along the minus strand of NC_091353.1, from coordinate 1,392,458 downwards.
CCAGACTGGTTCGTACGTTGAATTGTATGCGGCCAGCAGTAACAGCCTGGTTGATTCGGTTTTGTTAAACCGGGAGGCCTGGTAGGCGACTCGGCCCCCGGGACCTTGGCCCCCGCAATAACTTCCAGGTCGACTCCAGTGGGATTAATTTCCCGTAGATGGTTATTTAATAGCGACTATCTTAACGTCATCAGAATACTATATTTGTTTCAATTACATTCATATTTACATTGCTAAAATATTCAGCTTTATTGTTTAATGTGAAATCAAAATAGAAAATAATTTGGTATTAATGAACACTCTTAAAAAATATAGCGCAAATAATTGAACAGAATCTTTTTAAAAAATTTTGACATATATATTCAGTTGCCTTTTACTGTTTCTGGCTTAACTATTACATGAGAACCAATATTATATACTCTATATCATGTTAATTACTCTCCGTTATGTTATCTTTAAAAGTCCACCTTTTATTTTTTTCCTTTGATTATTAAGAAAACTCAGTTTAAGCTGCATATTACACTGTATCAAATTTATATCTTTACCCGTTTTGGTAATAGTAATTGTAATCTGATACATCCGAAAGAAATTAGGAAACGTAAGCTTAATTCTAGGTTCTGTCTGAATAATATAAAGCCGAGAAAATCCATCATATCCCTAGGCCGTGTGTGCTAATTGTTGCTATGTTCATAATGTTTGCAATATTGGTTTATGCTTCATGGCCGCAACATCATCTCCTGCAAGCTTTTATATTACTCTGATTCTCTCTCATGTATACCTTAAGTGCCCCAAAGTTAATTCTTTTTAAGCAAAGGTTAAGATCCGTGTTGTTTAGGAAATCTTCCCAGCACTAGTTAACTTAAAATCATTGAATCAGTTTAAAATGTTAATACATACTTGAAATTGTAATAATTTTGCTGAATGTAACACTAGCAGCCTCTACAAACCATTATGTTGTTAAACCATAAGTTCTTCACTTTCTCCGTCATGCTTCAAGAGTGTGACATTATTACCCCCTGCAAGACACTGTATATTATGATCCATTTTTTTATCTGTCACGCTCCATGAGTGTGACATTATTACCCCTGCAAAACACTGTATATTATGATCCAATATCTCATGCTCCAAGAGTGACATTATTACCCCCTGCAAGACACTGTACATTATGATCCATTATCTGTCATGCTCCAAGAGTGTAACATTATTACCCCCTGCAAGACACTGTACATTATGATCCATTATCTGCCATGCTCCAAGAGTGTAACATTATTACCCCCTGCAAGACACTGTACATTATGATCCATTATCTGTCATGCTCCAAGAGTGTGACATTATTACCCCCTACAAGACACTATATATTATGATCCATTATCTGTCATGCTCCAAGAGTGTGACATTATTACCCCCTACAAGACACTATATATTATGATCCATTATCTGTCATGCTCCAAGCGTGCAACATTATTTTCTCCCCTGCAAGCCATTACACCCTAAGTTCCTCTCTTTATCTCTCACTAACAAACCAGATTTGGTGCTCAGCCCAGCCCAATGAAATGTTGAATATTAAATATCATTACGATGCATTGCCTTATTCATATCATATTTTAGCCATGCTTGACTGGGTTTTGTTCTAGCTCCTGGTCTTCTTGAGGGAATAGCTCAATCCCCACAAATAATTCTATCATGCATAAACCACATCTTTAATACAATTTTCAGCATAAAATATCCTGAGAATGTTTCATTTAATCCAACGTAAATTTTAAAAAGTATTACGAAGGGTTGACTTCCATTGCCCGGGACTTTTAATATCGCTGAGTGACAACTCCAGGGCTTTGATTGATTTCAAATTTAAAGGATGTATGACATTGTTGACCTCCAGCTGCGGGGCCTTTTTAGAAATTCGCAAACATACCTTATCCAATTATATTACTATTTGATGTTTGACAGCGAGTTCTGTTACAAACCATACTCCCGGCCGGGATTGAACCCGCGGTCATAGAGTCTCAAAACTCTAGCCCGTCGCGTTAGCCACTAGACCAGCTAGCCACAATAAGATTCATCCAACTGGTCTAGTGGCTAACGCGACGGGCTGGAGTTTTGAGACTCTATGACCGCGGGTTCAATCCCGGCCGGGGGTATGGTTTGTTTGCAATCGTGTCATTACGATTTCTTGAGTTCTGTTACAAATTCTGGACCTCTTGAGGATATATAAGCAATGTCCCATGTGATAAACCAATAATTTTTATACTCTGACGGTATCGACCTCCAGTTCTTGAGCGTCTACAACAACAACAATTATGCTGGCATCTTCCAGTGGTGACTCTATTATCGATGACTCACCATCTAAATAGAGTTGTGGATGAGTGGAACAAACTCCCTAGTAAAGTTATAGAGGCTAAAACATTGTGTAATTTTAAAAATAGATTAGATAAATTCATGAGTGGGTGTGGCAGGGTGTGAGTTGGACCTGACTAGCTTGTGCTACTGGGTCTGATGCTGTGCTCCTTCCTTAAGTGGAAGTGACCTGACTAGGTGGGTTATTCAGCTAATCCTGGGGGAGGGGGAGACGGACCTGCTTCGCATAGGTCAGTAGGCCTGTTGCAGTGTTTCTTCTTTCTTATGTTATCTATTCCTGCAAAGCCAAAATAATTACAGTTTGTGAGGCACTGAAGATGAGAAGCGTGAGAGAGAGGCTCTTAGCACAGCTATACAACTTCTTAAACATTATTTGGAAATATAATTAATGAGACCTTTTTAAGGGTGTAAATCTGAGCCTCTTACGGGTATTAAGCTGATATATTTGCTTAATTAGTTTAATGATAGTAGGAACTGGCAATGGTAAATCGTAACTAATATGTTAATCGTAATTAACAAGTTAAGTTTTTTATTGGAAGAAGTTGTTAATTAGGATTTATCATTGCCAGTTCCTATCATTAAACTTATTAAACTTTGTATTGTTGATGCAAAATTTGTATTTAATGATGAGTTTTACACTCAAAAGTTTGGTATGGCAATGGGAAATCCTCTTTCACCCGTTCTTACTAATTTATATACGGATTTTTTTAAACAACATTGCTTAATACAATCATTCCTAATAGAGCTAAATGGTTTAGATATGTGAATAATATTCTGTGTTTTATGCCTAAGAATGTTGATATAAACCATTTCCTTGTTAAATTAAATAACTCATTCTGAAAACTTTACTGTTGAGTTCGAAGAAAATAACTCATTGCCTTTTCTCGATGTTTTAATTATTAATGGTAATAATGACTTTAAATTTAAAATTTACAGAAAACCTACAAATAACTGTTCCTATGTCCACTATTATTCTTCACATCAAGATAGAGTTAAACTGTCTGTTTTCTCATCAATGTTTTTGAGAGCTTTACGTATTTGTAGTCCAGAGTTCATAGATGAGGAAATATCCAAAATTTATGAAATGGATAATGATATAAAATACCCAAGAAACGTAATTAATAAATCTTTTAAAATAGCTAGAAATACTTTTTACAATCCAAAAAGGGACAACCAGCCTTATTGAATTAAAAATATATAGTTTTCCCTTACCATAAAAACTTGGTTGATATTCCTTCTCTTCTTAAGACTTTTAATGTTAAAGTTGTATTTAAATTCTCCCCAAAATACTGACGGATGTGTCTGTAAGATTCCTTGTAAAATATACGATGAAGTAAAAGTTTTGAACTAAGATTAAAACAACATATATATAGCATTAGAACTGGACAAGTTTCTAATGCTAATTTTATCCATCCAATTGATTTTCAAAAATTTGAGAAAGTTGTATCAAAAACGTCCATGGTCAACAGGAATGTAATAGAATCTTGTTTCATAAAAAACAATTTTGAAAATGACATGAATATTTCTTTTGGTTTATATAAATTGGATTAATTTACAATTAATAAAATTTGGGAAGAATTTAATGATACACTGGACAAATAAAAAATCTTAATGCTTGGGTAGAGTATTAGGTGTGTTTGACAGAGTTGGGTGTTGTCACGTGACTGTGAGGTGTAGTCTTGTTGTGGTGACATAATTGTGAGGTGTAATCTTGACCCTTTATATGGCTTCTTGTTGATGTTTTGTTTTTTATAGTCCCTTGATAATGTGAGAAGTCATGAAAGCGCTTGGAGTTTCGCTTATTTTTTCACAGTGGTTGTTTGGCACATACATATACACTATATGGCAAGATGAACGTTGCTATTTAAGCCAAGATCACAAGTTCTGCTTATTCGGCACGATATATATATATATATATATATATATATATATATATCAACACTTCACCAACACTTCACCAACATTACCAACACTTCACTAACACTACCAACACTTCACCAACATTACCAACACTTCACCAACATTACCAACACTTCACCAACACTACCAACACTTCACCAACACTACCAACACTGTCAACGCCCAGAAAGCAAATTTACTCCTGGGAGTTGTTGAATTTCTGAGAGTCGCTTTTCCCGGCGCTGTGAGATTTTTTTTAAGAATTCACAGCAAGTTATGTATGAATATTTCAAAAGCTAAAGGTACCTTGTATTGGAAATATTATGGCCTGGCGCACTCTCTATTTACTTTGCAGTGCTCTGGCAGTGATTTACTTTCGCAGGCAGTGATCGCTAGTTATTGATATCGAATGCTGAAGTTTAAATTATCAAGCCTCGGTTTTTTTTAATTTGATTATATATTGTAATATAACATATATGACTATTGTGTTTAGTTGTGTATTATTGATTGTGTATTAATTATATCAATGATTATTTCAGTTTTGGGGGGGAATAGAATATTGCTTCACGAGATCATTCGACAATACCAAGCATACGTGAAGATAACCTGTGATATGTGGGAGGCCCACACTGTTGGTGCTTCACACTGGGGTATTCCTACGTCTAGTGATTCCCACATACTGGAAGTCTCATACCCTGTGACTCTCACACTGCAGGAGTCCCACACTGTAGAAGCCCCACACCACAGGAGTCCCACACTGTAGAAGCCCCACACCACAGGAATCCCACACTGTAGAAGCCCCACAACACAGGAGTCCCACACTGTAGAAGCCCCACACCTCAGGAGTCCCACACTGTAGAAGCCCTACACTACAGGGGTCCCACACTGTAGAATCCCTACGCGTTGGGAGTGTCTTGAACCCTGACTAGAGTCTGGCGAGTCAGTGTTCACAAAGACTCGGAGTGTCATCATCATCCACTAAACTCTTAAGAGTCAAACTTCAACAACTCGAAGTGTTTTCAACACATGTTAGTCTCACGAATCATTTTTGTTTTCAATAAATTACAGCCTATGTTCTCGAGTAATTCTAATAGTGATAGAAACCCTAATGCAAAAATCAATTGACTGAGGAAAGTCATACGCAGATGTTAGGATTCTCTTAACTGAGAGGATCAGTCACATCCATAACCCTGACTAGTGATAATACGACCGAAGACTTTCCTCTGAAGGTCTTCACTGACACCAGAAACAATAACTGAATCTAGCTGAGTGGACAGCTCAAGCTGAAACTTGAATTAATTCGTGGGCTACTTAACATGCACTCGTTCAAGTGATGCTTAATTACCTAAGAAATCTGGCATTTTAAGTATGTGAATGAGTTACAATACACATCCACTACCTTCCACCTGTGAGTATATTATTAACTAACATTCGCTTATTGCAGTGTTCATCAGCCTTCATCCTAACCTTAGGCCATGCTAATCATACAGTCGTTTTAAAACTAACTATACAATGCACTTTAGGCAAACTATATACATCGATTCAGGCTAAACGGAAAGGTCTCTACCATACAGTTCGCTGTTCGTCACGGCCACGCTAGCTGGAGATTCGTTTGTAAAAACTTGCATTTGTGGTCACAGTGGTGCCTATGCTAACCTTCCTATGGTGTATAAAAATACCTAGTTGGATGAATCGCATTGTAGTCAGCTGGTCCAGTGGTTAACGCGTCGGTCTGGAGTTTTGTGACTCCCTGATCGCGGCTTCTAACCCCGCCCGTGGTATGGTTAGTTTGTTGTAGACAAACCATACATTTCACCTTACACGAGCCATACACTTTATTTAAGACTAACCATTCAGTATAACTGAATGATAAGGAAGTGAATAACTTGACAAGCTGTAACAGATATTAATTTGATATCAAGTACATTTCCTTAATGTTTGTCTCCTTTCCGGGTTCCACAGGTAAGGTTGGAAAGAGGTGGTGCTACTGCGGGTTCTGATCTCGACCTGAAAGTAGAATAAGTACGAAATATAACCGGTTTTCACAACCCTTTCGTTGCCAATATATTACCCATAATGCCAACACACTACCATCATTAGCAACCCACAACCCTCACCACAACTACATTACCAACAATGCTTACATGCAGCCGTAACTAAACTAAACTGGTGGGATTAGAACCCGCGTTCAGAGTCACAAAACTCCAGACCGTCGCGTTAGCTAGCTGGTCCAGTGGCTAACACGATGGTCTGGAGTTTTGCGACTCTCTGATAGTGTGTTCTAACCCCACCCGTGGTATGGTTTGTTTGCAATCGTGTCATTACGATTTCGTGAGTCAGTCGTAACTATTAACACACTGCCATCACTACCAATAACAGCCACACACTACTGCAGCGTGTACCGAATATGTTACGATTTATTCTTTCTGTTACGATTTATTCTCTCATCACACACCCATTGACTTGCACTCTCGACCAGCGAACTGGCAATTCACAGTATAGCAGTTCTGGGCCCTATTGTCCAGTTCAACCAACCAATAACGTGAGAGCTGGCTCGTTAACCAAGGTGATGTTGTGCCTGTTTGTCTGGTTGTCAGTCACTCAAGCTGGTTTAAACCACTCATCCTCTCTCTTGTATTTTGATGTTTAACCTGCTGTTAAGAGTGACTTTTCTCTCTTAATGATATACTGTTGATTCAGTTTTGTAAATACTGTAGTACATACGGGTAAAGAAAAATTACTTGTGTAATTAGTGTCATCCAGTCAAGTTATTAGTGGAATCCAGTATGAGAAACCTGCCTTCCCATTTCTAGATAACTGCATCACTTACCTCTAATTCGACATAAACGCAGTGTAAGCCGGGTGTAAATGCAGTTGTAACTCTGATGGAGGGTAATGGAAGGCCCTTCACACTTAGGCTGGGTAGTGCTAGTAACATATATATAAATACGCTTTATAGTACTGTTAAGAGGCACTTACCGTCGTGAGAGGTGGAGTCTGTAATCCCAGTTATAAAAACACCGTGAGATAGGTGTGAGTCACTGGTTCTACCCCCGTCTGTATGTGGGAAAAAAGGTGCCGCCTCGGTATGTTAGGTGACAGTAAAGTGTGATCTAATTCACGTTGTAATATATTAACGAATGTTAGAGTACTTCACTGCACTAGCCTAGTGGTAAGTAGCCGTCTTTAGCTAGATTGTTAAAAGATCGGCTTAATTAGGTAGAGTCTAGTAGCTTGTCATTTCTCTATCTTTCAGGTTGAGCCAGATCTCCGTTACAGCAATAATATCTATATAACCTGCGCATGCAAGTTATCTTAGCGCATCTATCTTATTTGTTAGACTCCTACTATTAGTATAATAAACCTTAAGGGAGCTAGTCACTCTCTGTCCTCTTCTGTCTCTCTTTGTTACTCAGTTGCTTTGCCTTTACAATCAGCCTTATTTTGAATATTGTCTCTGAAACATATCCCTAAAGAATCCTAGTAATATCTGCTGTTTTCAATCCCTGTACTGAAGCTTGTTTCCCACACACACCCATACTTCTATAATCTATCAGTTCAAACTCCAAGACAAGTTAGCAATGGCCTCCCTCAATCGAGTTAAGTAATGCAACCACTCTGGCCCCAGAGAGATGTACCCCATCCCTTGCATACATTTCACGTTTGCCATAAAATTTGTCCCAGTTATCGATGAATGGGATTGCAAATTCCTTGCAGTACCCTTCTAGCTAGTAATTTACACCAGTTGCTCTAGAGATCCATTCATTGCCAACTTCTCTTCTAGGAAAGATGCTACATATGATTGTAACCCCCTCCCATAGATCTAATTACATCTATGGCTGACTTGTACTTATCGAGCAGCATTTGTCTCCTGCCTTTCCCAATATCATTTCCACCAGCACTAGATAGATGATGGGCTTGTTCCCATTACCTAACATAATATTAACCAACCTGTTGACTATGTCACCAACACCAGCTCCTGGGAAGCACACACACTCTCTAATGTTCGTATCTCTGCTACAGAAAGCACAGTCCATATATGTTACCTGTGAGCCACTCACAACCAGAATGTTCTTACCTTGATTAGCAGGGAAGTTAGTGGTACCTTTAACCTCGCTAACCACTGAACTACACTCATCCTGGAGAACAGAGAATCGATTTCCTACCTTATCTTGATACTTCTACCTTTAGTAGAGACCACATTCCACTTGAAGCTGATGCAACTCCAACTCACCGTTGGTAATCTTTTCCTCCACACCAACTCCACTCTTCGCACTCTCCCAAATCCATTTAGGCGAATTTTCAGCCTCCTGTTTTCCTCTTGGAGAAGTAGAACATCCTCCTTCAATACTTTAACCTGAGATCCCAAAACACTACAGCAAACCATGGTGCTCTATAATGCTCCACACTAATCCCCCAAACAGCTAGGACAGGATGACCTTTCATGACCACTGACCTCAGCGTACTGACCCAGAACCAACACACCACCATCACTGTCAACATACGACTCTCAGAGCCAAACACCACCATCACTGTCAACATAGGACACTCAAGAGCCAAACACCACCATCACTGTCAACATACGACCCTCAGGACCAGCACTCCACTGCTACTTCCAGCACAGCTGAGAGTCCCCTGCATGCTCCCTCTGAAGTTGAATTTACTGCTTTACTCAACGTGAAATACAGAAGCCTCTAAACTCTAGTAATGAACGGTTATATAGAAGGCTGGTGTAGGTGGAAGGGGTGAGGAGCGAAGGAGCAGACTGTCGTTCATCAACGTTGTGGCTGCCATAATTCAAGAGATTGCTGTATACACGAACACGTAATATTTTGAGCAGATGACAGACTGAGTACAGTATATGTAGTGGTCATGTGAAGTGTATGAGTAGGAGGTAATAGGGAAAGTAGGGATGATTAACCTAAGTGTAAAGAGCTTTTCTGCACCTTAACGAGTCCAAGAAAGTGTGTGAGAACACTACATCGTCAGTATTGTTTGCACGGTGTTGGAAGTATATTTGGCATATCACGCAGGTATCACATATACAATATTGTGTGTCAAGTGAAACTGCTCAGTGTTAGTATTAAACAACTCAGCTAAGTGACGACTGCAACGACCACTGGTCCTCGGGTGGCCCGGTGGCCTGGTGGCTAAAGCTCCCGCTTCACACACGGAGGGCCCGGGTTCGATTCCCGGCGGGTGGAAACATTCGACACGTTTCCTTACACCTGTTGTCCTGTTCACCTAGCAGCAAATAGGTACCTGGGTGTTAGTCGACTGGTGTGGGTCGCATCCTGGGGGACAAGATTAAGGACCCCAATGGAAATAAGTTAGACAGTCCTCGATGACGCACTGACTTTCTTGGGTTATCCTGGGTGGCTAACCCGCCGGGGTTAAAAATCTGAACGAAATCTTATCTTATCTTGGCAGAGACGTTTACAGTAGCACTTCGATGATAATGGTGGTGGTGGTTGCAGAAGTCTCCTGAAGAATTTCGGCTGTGGTGGTGAAGGTGGGAAGTCTATAGAAGCAGTTTGGTGATGGTGGCAGTGCTTCCGTGTTACAAGGTTACACCCAACAAAAAAAATCGAATAAAATATTGCTGAAACACTTAAAATGTTCATTGTTATAATAACTATTTTGAATAACCACAGTACATCAGTACAAATTACCATACTTCTGTTACTTAACAAAACCTCTAGTCAAAAATTATTAAAATTACCTACTGTGAACGCGAAAAGTTTCGCGTTCACAGTAGTTTTCTTCAGTCGAATCCTATGTATTATCCTGAAGAAGCCTGCTGTGTAGGCGAAACGTTTCGGAGTACAGATACCTAACTGCTGGTATTGCATACCATTATCATACATAAGTCTACTCTCCCGGCGCAGTAATAATGCTACATCATGAGAAGTCACGGGAATAAGTTCCTCAGACCTTCAAATTAAGAATTTAGGCTAATTTTGAACCAATGTAAAAAAATAATATAAGTATTTACTCTAAAATTCACAAGACATTCACAGAGAGTAAGTAAGAGATGGAAACCTGGAAGCGTCGTTGCCAGGGAGATGATGCTGACGAGCTCTCACTTTCACACACAAACCTTGACGCAGTGGTGATAATAACTTACCTGGAATGATTAAAATTGGAGGTTAATGAGATTCACTATCACCACTAGCACCACCACTAGCACCACCAATTGCACTACCACTGGCACCACCACTAGCACCACAACTAGCACCACCGCTAGCACTACCACTAGTACCACCACTGGCACTACAACTAGCACCACCACTAGCACTACCACTAGCACCACCACTGGCACCACAACTAGCACTACTAACACCACAAGCACCACCACTAACACCACCACTATTACCACCATTAGCACCACCAATATCTCCAACACTATCATCGCTATCACCATTACCACCACCATCTACACCGAACTGCAGAAGCAGCTCGGTGGTGGTGGCGGTGGTGATAGTGGTGATGATGGTGACGGTAGTGGTATAGGCTATAGTGGTGCTCCTGGTGATAAGAAATCTGCTGGATTAGCAAAAGAGTTGATAAATAAGACACTTTTCCAGCACTTGGAAATCTTATTTCTGGAAACACTTCGCCATGCAGAAGTTTCTTTAGTCCAGTGCAGATGTGTTGAGACCATCAATCTTGACTTTCGTCGAGATTAATGGACTGAACACATCGACTCCAGGCTGGGGGACTGATCACCTGAAACTCCTGTACATTAGACTGATGAAGCCACTGCCTGGCGAAACGTTTCCAGAATTAAGATTCCCAAGTATTGAATAAGTGTCTCATTTATCAACTTGTCGGTTTATTAAACCATGTATACACAGCTGACAAACCTTTATGGAAACATGACTCACGAAATCGTAATGACACGATTGCAAATAAACCATAACACGGGCGGGGTTGGAACCCGCGATCAGAGAGTCTCAAAACTCCAGACCGTCGCGTTAGCCACTGGACCAGTGGCTACCGCGACGGTCTGGAGTTTTGAGACTCTCTGACCGCGGGTTCTATCCCCGCAAGTGGTATGGTTTCTTTATGGAAACAGTTATCAAGGTCAGTGTGTTATGCATGGGTCTGCTGCTGGATTAATCTGCACCGTCAGCGTTTTTTGGGTCTCTGGTGTTCTCTAGGCGAGTACAAATAGGAAGCTTGTCTGTCTTGTTCTCAGCAGACGGAGGATCAAGCCTTCACTGCGTCTTGCGCTGAATGACTCGCATGAATTATATATACATACATATATATATATATATATATATATATATATATATATATATATATATATATATATATATATATATATATATATATATATATATATATATATATACATATATATATATATATATATATATATATATATATATATATATATAATCTATCGCCTTTACTTCCATGAACACCTCTTCAACACCTCACAAAAAGCAAATGGAAGCAACTACGAGACAGTATCCTACACCATCGTCTCTCTCTCTCTCTCTCTCTCTCTCTCTCTCTCTCTCTCTCTCTCTCTCTCTCTCTCTCTCTTATACAAGGGTTTAATCAGGGTTAGATTTAGAGTTCTTACCTTTATTTACAAGGTAAGAGCTGTTACCAACTTCAGCTCGCTTGAAAACCTTCCCAAACATTACTTCCATTATATTTTTATTGATATGAAACATGCACATAGGTAACAGAATATTGTAGTTGTGAAAAAAAACACGGTAGGGGCGGGGACTGAACTCGCGGTTTGTGAGTCGTAAAACTCCAGACCGACGCGTTAGCCACTGGGCCAGCTGGCTACAACAAGAGTCATCCAACTAGGTATATTTCTACACCATAGGAAGGTTAGCATAGGCACCACTATGACCACAAATACAAGTTTTTACAGACAAGTCTCAGGCCAGTGTTGCCGTGACGAACTCTAACTCAAGTCCCCTCAAAGCGTCGTCATGGCTCAAATCATTACGATTTTTTGAGTCATAGTGTAGGTGTGGTTAGCAATGATTTTCTTTCATCAATATTGTTATGCTCCAGACTTAAGTCATTCTAGGAGTGAACCATCTCAGGTGACGTGATATTTTTGAGATCTGTGCAGTCAAAGTGTAGTTGCTGTTTACTGCCCTTGTCTTCTCGCCGTCCCTGAAGTGAAACCAGGTGTAGTACCTAGACAATAGTCAGTGGCGTGCAGAGGGGGGAAGGGCCGAAGGGGTGGTGGCCCCGGGCATCCAAATGTGGGGGGGAATAAGATAGTGATTTGGGGCATACAATCAAGGAGTCTTTGGGGCATACAATCAAGGAGTCTTCGGGGCATAAAATCAAGGAGTCTTTGGGGCATACAATCAAGGAGTCTTTGGGGCATACAATCAAGGAGTCTTTGGGGCATACAATCAAGGAGTCTTTGGGACATACAATCAAGGAGTCTTTGGGGCATACATTGGGTAACAGTAAGGCCACTCGCATCTCTTCGGGGTTGATGGCTGCTGAAATGACATTGCTGCCCAGGCCAATTTCCTCTGAGAAGCTGTCAATAAAACTTTCGTTCAGCTCCTCCAGAGCTTTCTGATCATTTCTTATGAGCTCTCCTTCCTCCTTGAGCGTTCTTACCTGTATTTCTTACATAAATGTTCCATCTGATGTGGGTCTACAGTAACTCTGGATGAGATTTAGCTCTCATTACTATGTCACTCTCATCTTACCCATGCATATTCATTTCTGACTCTCCCATCCCTATTTAGATGCGTTCTTTGGTTACCATCTACTTGTCCATGCTCATATAATTTTAAGTAATGCTTCTCTACATATCTGGGTGAACCATATACAGTGGATCCCCGCATAACGATCACCTCCGAATGCGACCAATTATGTAAGTGTATTTATGTAAGTGCATTTGTACGTGTATGTTTGGGGGTCGGAAATGGACTAATCTACTTCACAATATTCCTTATGGGAATAAATTCGGACAGTACTGGCACCTGAACATACTTATGGAGTGAAAAAATATCGTTAACCGGGGGTCCACTGTACTCATTCTGTACTTGCCTTTGCTTTTTCTGATTATAAATTTATATTCTATATAATCTATTATTTAATTTATTGACTTCCCAACCAGTTAACATTACCACTATATTTCATGCAGGTATTGCCTCATGATAGATTAGCTTCTTATTCTGAAGTCTGAATTCGTCTTTCTAATGCTGTTTGCATCTCCCAAAATACGTACTGTATATTCAAAAAGATGCAATAAGATCTCGAAATATACAAAACCCGTCCACCGGCATCTTACTGGGTCGCTTGTTAGGTCGTATGTGAAGTCGTATGTAAGGTCGTATGTGAGGTTGTATGTGAGGTCGTATGTAAGGTCGTATGTTAGGTCGTGTGTAAGGTTGCAAGTAAGGTCGTATGTAAGGTAGTATGTCAGGTCGTATATGAGGTCGTATGTAAGGTCGTATGTGAGGTCGTATGTAAGGTCGTATTTGAAGTCCTATCTCAGCCTTGTAAGTTTTCTGCTATTTTATTACCTTGACATTTCCTTGATAATGTGAGAAATCACGAAAGCACTTGGAATTTTACTATCCTTTCACAGTGGTTCTTTTGAATTGAGAAAGATGTACTTTGGTCACAGCGCTATGTGAGGAAGATATCCCCACATTCGACAACCTCAGCCCCCTCTACCCCAGAACACGCGAGTGTAATATCGCAGATTGAGACATAAACTGACATTGCAGTAAAATATTTTCTGTGAATTTTTTTTTAGAGAATCAGAAGAAGCATTGTCAGAGGCATCGTATATAAAATACTATTAAAAATCCTTCAGTAAAAATGGTAAATTGGAGCGTACATAGATCAAATTTAATTCAAGTCATACGGAGAGATCAAAGAAATACACAGACGCACACACACACACACACACACACACACACACACACACACACACACACACACACACACACACACACACACACACACACACACACACACACACACACAATGGATCAGGGAATACCTGTTAGGAAGACAGCAGCGAGTCATTGTACGCGGTGAGGTGTCAGAGTGGGCACCTGTGGCGAGTGGGGTTCCACAGGGGTCAGTTCTAGGACCGGTGCTGTTTCTGGTATTTGTGAACGACATGATGGAAGGAATAGATTCCGAAGTTTGCAGATGATATGAAGTTGATGAGAATAATTCAATCGGACGAGGACCAGGAAGAACTACAAAGGGATCTGGACAGGCTGCAGGCCTGGTCTAGAAACTGGCTCCTGGAGTTCAACTCCACCAAGTGCAAAGTCATGAAGATTGGGGAAGGGCAAAGAAGACCCCAGACGGAGTACAGTCTATGGGGACTACAAACCTCACTTAAGGAAAAAGATCTTGAGGGGAGTATAACACCAGGCAAATGTCCTGAGGCACACATCAACCAAATAACTGCTGCAGCATATGGGCGCCTAGCAAACCTAAGAACAGCATTCTGCCATCTTAATAAGGAATCGTTCAGGGCACTGTACACTGTGTATGTTAGGCCCATATGAGAGTATGCGGCACCAGTTTGGGACCCACATCCAGCCAAGCACGTAAAGAAACTAGAGGAAGTGCAAAGGTTTGCAACAAGACTAGTCCCAGAGCTAAGGGGTATGTCCTACGAGAAAAAGTTAAGGGAAATCTACCTGACGACACTGGAGGACAGGAGAGATAGGGGGACATGATAGCGACATATAAAATACTGAGAGGAATTGACAAGGTGGACAGAGACAGAATGTTCCAGAGATGGGACACAGCAACAAGGGGACACAGTTGGAAACTGAAGACACAGATGAATCACAGGGATGTTAGGAATTATTTCTTCAGTCACAGACTAGTCAGGAAGTGGAATAGTTTGGGAAGCGATGTAGTGGAGGCAGGATCCATTCATAGCTTTGAGCAGAGGTACGATAAAGCTCATGGTGCAGGGAGAGTGACCCAGTAGCGGCCAGTGAAGAGGCGGGGCCAGGAGCTATGACTCGACCCCTGCAACCACAACTAGATGAGTACAACTAGGTAAGTACACACACACACACACACACACACACACACACACTCGTACATCACTCTACACATCAAGCGTCTCCACACTAAACTTGATCATGAGGTACGTATCCACCACCTGCCAGTAAACAAGTAAGAATAACATATTGCTCGGTATTAAGTATTTACGACCACTCCTTCCCTGGGCGAGTGCGCGACAATCATTTTTTCTCATCGTGGAAATATTCTGATCAAAAGAGAAGAAAGCAAAACGTTTGGTGACTGACGGTCTTTCTTGGAAATTGGCAGAGCAATATCCAGCCAGTCGTAAGTCTTAAGAGGCGGTGAAAAGAAATTCTGTGCGGGCGATTGAGTGAAAGTGAGAGTTTGAGTGGGGACGAGTGTCTGAGTGAATAAAGGTGAATGAGTGCAAGCGAAGGTGAGTGCAGTTTAACTATCTGGACTATAAGCAAATGTTCTTAAATATTTAAATCCCGTTAAATTAATTTTAATTGTAAACAGGAGTTCCTCAAATGTACGAATATATTATATAGGTTTTTTTCCTCCAGTAAATATGGTATTATCATTCTGTCAGTGCAATTAAATGAGAATGCTTTTAATGATAACCTACAAATATTTAACGAGAGATTTTGTTACAAAAGCATAGCTTTGAAATGCTATACGACTCTGTTGATGCTACTATGCCAATAATATTGATGATATTATATACATCTGAAGCACTAAGGAAACAGGATATTTATTTCTAGTGT
This sequence comes from Cherax quadricarinatus, assembly GCF_038502225.1. Lineage (NCBI taxonomy): Eukaryota > Metazoa > Arthropoda > Malacostraca > Decapoda > Parastacidae > Cherax > Cherax quadricarinatus. Next base: position 1,376,424 of record NC_091353.1, on the reverse strand, counting down.
ACACGTATTTATGAACCAGGAGAGATAGGGGGCATATGATAACGACATTTAAAATACTGAGAGGCAGTGGCAGCTGGTGTGGGGGTGCTGCAGTTCTGCAGCACCCCCTATTTTCTTTAATTCTTTGATAATATAATGTACAAGTATAAAGAAAGAATTAAATTAAAAATGACTCATTATATTGAATGTTATCGATAATATCGAGTGAAAATTGGGGGGTGCTGCAGTTCCGCAGCACCCCCGCACGAGCCGCCACTGCTAAGAGGAATCGAAAAGGTTGACAGAGACAGGATGTTCCAGAGATGGGACACAGCAACAAGGGTTCACAGTTGGAAGTTGAAGACTCAGATGAATCACAGGGATGTTAGGAAGTATATTTTCAGTTATAGAGTTGTCAGGAAGTGGAATAATGGATGTAGTGGAAGCAGGATCCATACATATCTTTAAGAAGAGGTATGATAAAGCTCATGGAGCAGGAAGAATGAATCGACCCTTGCGACCACAACTAGGCGAGTACACACACACACACAAAAACACACACACACACACACACACATACACACACACATACACACACACACACATACACACACACACACACATACACACACACACACATACACACACACGCACACACACACAGACACACACCCACACCCACACACACACACACACACACACACATAAACACACACACACACACACACACACACACACACATATATATATATATATATATATATATATATATATATATATATATATATATATATATATATATATATATATATATATATATATATATATATGCAATAAGATCACATTAAACAGGTGATTTCAGAATATGCAAAACAACCACTGTGAAAGAATAGAGAAATTCCAAGCGCTTTCGTGACTACTCACATTATCAAGGAACATTAATAGTAATGCATCAAAGGAAGGCATATAAAGGGTCTAGACCACACATCACTATCACATCCCACAACAAAGCAACACCTGACTCGCGACTCATAAGAAAGAGAACACTGCAGCAGGCTGGCTGGCCAAAGTAGACAGGTCCTTCACGCAACCCAACTATTCTACTCAAGAATTAAGAATTTGAAAATTTTATTATTTGTCCAAAGTATTATTAAATTCTTCCCAAATTCTATTAATTAGATTCATTTATAATTAATATAAATTCCATAAATTAGATTCATTTATAATTAACAGAATTTCGGAAGAATTTAATAATCCATTGGACAAATCATAAAATTTTAAAATTCTTAATTCTTGGGTAGAATAATTGGGTTGCGTGAAGGACCTGTCTAGTTGGGCCAGCGGGCCTGCTACAGTGTTCTCTTTCTTATGAGTCGTGCGTCAGGTGTTGCTTTGTTGTGGGATGTGATAGTGAGGTGTGGGCTAGACCCTTTATATACCTTCATTTGATGCATTACTTTTAATGTTCCTTGACAATGTGAGTAGTCACGAAAGCGCTTGTAATTTCTCTATTCTTTCACAGTGGTTGTTTTGCATATATATATATATATATATATATATATATATATATATATATATATATATATATATATATATATATATATATATATATATATATATATATATATGTATGTATGTATATATAGTACCCACGAACGAGTGGTATTGACCAATAACAACACTGCGACTAGCCAAGCAGTCGAACCCATGTTGCTTTGGCCCACCTCATGGTGAGCGAAAACATGTGACGCTCTGGTCCATGGGACCACATAATCCTCGAGAATGATGCATCCAGCCAAGCTCGGTGTTTTACCCGTCATCCTGTTTTGCGGTTGCTGGTGTTAGTGTTGCCATGGAAATCGGGAACTGTCTTGTCCATGTCTCCCAATGGCTTCACCTCTGTCCCTCGTTTTCCGCTTTTAAGTCTGCCGGGAGCAATCCCCCTTGGATTTCTCTTCTAATGGGATGGAGCCATATAATGTACCTTTTACTTTCTTAGAGCTAGAACCCATGCTTTCCACTGGCCGGTCATCGGCAGCTGGGCCCGATGATATTCATACCCGTATGCTTCAGCATCTGCATTTTACAGCCCTCACAGTCCTTTTGCATCTTTTCAGTCTTGTTTGGATGTGAGGGTTACTCCCTTAACAATGGAAATCTGCCATTGTACTTCGTTTCACAAACCAGGCACCTAGGGGCTTGATACCTCTCACTATCGTCCCATTGCTCTGACCAGTGTAGTCTGCAAGGTGACGGAATGATTGGTGAATGGACGTCTGATGTGGTATTTAGATACTCACAATAGTCTTTCTCCTCACCAATATGGCTTTCGCAAGGGCCACTCTACTTTGGACCCCTTGCTCCACTTAGATACGTATATGCGAAATGCCTTTGCTAATAAACACTCCGTCCTAGCAGTCTGTTTTGACCTCAAGAAGGCATGTAACACCACTTGTAGGTATAACATCTTAGCCCTGGCCCACTCCTTAGGCCTCCGCGGTAATCTACCGACCTAGCTGCTTATCTGAAAGATAGTTTCGTGTCCGTGTTGGCGCCTTGCTTTCTTCAGACTTTGTTCAGGCCAAGGGGATCCCACAAGGTTGTGTCCTTAGTACTACCCTTTTTCTCTTGGCTATGAATGACCTACCTTCCGTTCTTCTATTGCATATTTGGTCGTCACTTTATGTGGATGACTTCGCTGAAATTTACACAGGCGCTGACTGTCGCCTGGTAGAAACCTTCCATGAGGATGTCATTGACCGTGTTTCCCATTGGGCCCCATCTCATGGTTTTAAATTTTCTAGTATGAAAACCCATTTCAATGCCTTCACTGGACGTCCTCTTGTCCCAGATATTTCAATCTACAGGCTCACGTATCCCTGAATGCGATATGGTCAAGTTTCTTGGCCTTCTATTCGAATACCGGTTGACATGAAAGCCTCACATTTTCTTTTTGAAGGCAGCTTGTCATGGTCGACTGAATCTCCTTAAAATTCTTGTGCATCGTTCATGGGGAGCAGATCGCCGGACTCTCCCCAGTTTGCATTCCACTCTAGTCTTGTCCAAGCTGAATTATGGAGACCAAATCTATTCTGCAGCTTCTCCTACAACTCTTTCTGAGTTAGATTCCCTTCATCATCAGGGTCTACGTTTATGCCCTGGTGTCTTTCTTTCATCCGCTGTTGAAAGCCTCTATGCTGAGGCGAATGTTCTTTTCTTAGCCTATCATCGTGATACTCATTGCCTTCGTTACTTCGTCCGCTCTCATGACCTTCGTGTTCCTTGTACTAATAGGTTAAGATAAGATAAGATAAGATTTCGTTCGGATTTTTAACCCCGGAGGGTTAGCCACCCAGGATAACCCAAGAAAGTCAGTGCGTCATCAAGGACTGTCTAACTTATTTCCATTGGGGTCCTTAATCTTGTCCCCCAGGATGCGACCCACACCAGTCGACTAACACCCAGGTACCTATTTGCTGCTAGGTGAACAGGACAACAGGTGTAAGGAAACGTGTCGAATGTTTCCACCCGCCGGGAATCGAACCCGGGCCCTCCGTGTGTGAAGCGGGAGCTTTAGCCACCAGGCCACCAGGTTGGTCTCAGACTTTAGTAGAAGCCTGTTATTTGCTCGGCATCCCTGCTTATTCCGACTGCTTTCTCTTCGTCTTCAATAATTCTGGTCTTCTCTCCAGTTGCCTCCCTTGTGTGTTTATGTAGCATCTGCCTTTTCTCTTTCACCTTGAGAGGTTCCGACGGTTCGTGTCTGTTCGCCCCTGCTACCGTGAGCCAAAGCTTTCCTACCTATGGCTGTTTCTCTCTCTCTTTTTCTTGACCACTTCCAGTTGCATGCACATGCCATTGCTGTTTATACAGATGGTTCTAAATCTTCTGGTGGTGTTCCTGATGATGTTGTCAGGGGTCGTTTGTTAGACTAGGCTAGTATTTTTACTGCCAAGTTGTATGCCATCCTCATAATGCTTCTCCATATTACATATATGTCTCCTGTGTTAGTGATCATTTCAGATTCCCTCAGCGCTTTACAGGCCAATAAACAATTTGATTCACCTCATCCATTGGTCCTTTGTACTCAACTCTGGTTGCTCCGAGTAGCAAGGAAAAGCAAAGACATCGTTTTCTGTTTGGTCCCTGGACACGTTGATGTGCAGGGCAATGAACAGGTGGATGCTGCTGTGTGGCCAGCAGTACGTGACCTTCCGGTTTCCTATAGATGTATTTCATTCAGAGATAATTTTACAGTCATCTCTTCCCATCTTCGCAGCTGTTGACAACAACAGTGGTCGGACATGCACCATAACAAACTGTACTCTATTAAACTGCTTTTAGGTTTGTGGCCACCTTCTTACCACCATTGCCGTTCCCCTCTCCGCATTGGCCATACTCGCCTTACCCATGGGTATCTCATGGAACAACACCCTATTCCTCTTTGTGAGGTTTGTCGGGTCCTTATTTCGATTCTTCACTTTCTTGTGGATTGTCCAGTTTACCAGCGAGCTCACAGGATTTACCTCCGACGCCGCCGTACCGCTCTTAGTTTATCTTCCCTTCTTGCAGATGGTCCTGCCTTTGACTAACGATCACTTTTTGACTTTTTGTCAGCAACTGCTTTACCATACAAACTTTGATGCATTGCCCCTTGTATCCCTTTCACCCCTTTTCTAACCTTACCTCCGATACCCTCTCCACCTAGCTGTTTTTAGCCCCAGCAGTATTTTCTGCCCCGCAGAAAAGCATGACCCTTGTCTGTTTAGCACGTTATTATTTGATTATAATTATAATACTGAGTGTATGTGTCAATCATTAGGATTAATATTAATGGAGAAATAAATAATGAATCTGAGTTGCCAGAGAAGATATTAACTCACTATGGTAACCTGAAAGTTTATAAGCATATTTACAAAGCATCTTTCACTGCAGACAAAATTGCTGATGTTGTTGTGGCAGTTTGATATACACATGATGATCAAATTAAATGCAAAGTATATATATGATCAGCCACGTTTTCACTCTAAAGAAACAGTCTGCTTCATTTTACGCTTAATGAGGATTATACAAAAGTGACAGTATAATAACATGTTATATGTTAAGGCTTCTAATTAAAGATTCTCAATAAGATTCCAAACACATGAAGTAAATATCCCAAATTTGCTGGTAACACATGAGACATAATTTGTAGATGTACTCCTGCTACCCCTTGCAGGGCCTAGTTCCTAGTTTTGTGTATTCATGTGCTCTTACGGTATTGCCCACATGGTGAATATGGGGTACACACAAGGAGAGTTTGGTGCCCATGCCATGCATCTAATTCTCTCTTAAATTTCTTTGCTGTTTCTCCTATACAGTTGGGAGAGAGTCTTTTGTTTTACTATCCCTAATCAAGATCGAAGTAAATAGTTCATCTTGGGAGATAGTATCATTGTGAACTTCTGCCATCTGTTTTTCCCATATACTCCCATGAACGAAGTATTACTATTGGTTGAGAGGTTGAGAGCACTCAGTGTGACTGTTTGGTCAGTGATTGAGTAGAGCTTACTGAGAGTCACTGTTTGGTTGGGTGGAGGATAACATTCATTGGTCGGCAGGTTGGGCCACAAAGGATAATCAGTGTTATGGGTGGTAAGTGGTTGGGGGCGCTCATTGTGACAAAATATAGATTCGTTTACCTTAATTAGAATTTGGGGGATGAGGACTCTCATGGTTTAAGAAGGACCTGCTCATCAAGAGTAAGAATTCCTACTTCAGCACTCTTCTGTTATTATGTTCTTATGCTATTGGTTACCTACGATCAGTGTCACGAAGTTCTGTCGACTCTCATTGTCTTAAGGTCTACAGACTGTCACTGTTATTAGGATGTAACCACTGCCACTGTATTTAAGGACTGTCAACTGGCAATGTTCTTACAGTAGGTTCTGTCCTTGAACCACATATCATGTCATAATCATTCAATTTACCTTCAAGAATGCATAATTTTTCATTTGATTTGTAGCTAAAACTCTCTATGGTAATACAGTGAAGGGGCTTATTTGTTGGGTTTAGTTGTATGAGTATATGAGGGTAATTTAGACGGTAATCCCCCCTGAACCCTAGTAGTTAGTAAACTTTATTAATTATGACTGGCATGTCCTTCTTAAACCATGATCGTCCAACAGCCAGGCTGATTAGACCCTGATCCACTACGAGGCCTGGTCTCAGACAGAGCCTTGAGGGCATTGTCCCCCAAAAAACCCCTCCAGGTATACTCCAGGTATCATCTAAATTCTAAGAAAGGTAAACCAATCTATGTTCTCTCACAATGAGTACTCATGACCACTGACCACTGATGACTGGCCATTCACCACTGGCCACTGACCACTGACCACTGCCCACTGGCCACTGACCACTGGTCACTGACCACAGGCCACTGACCACAGGCCACTGACCACTGGCCACTGACCACTGACCACTGGCCACTGACCACTGGCCACTGACAACTGACCACTGACCACTGAACACTGACCACTGAACCCTGACCACTGACCACTGACCACTGAACCCTGACCACTGACCACTGAACCCTGACCACTGACCACTGATCACTGACTACTGAACCCTGACCACTAACCACTGACCACTGACCACTAACCACTAACCACTGACCACTGACCACTGAACCCTGACCACTGACCACTGATCACTGACTACTGAACCCTGACCACTAACCACTGACCACTGACCACTAACCACTGACCACTGACCACTGAACACTGACCACTGACCACTGACCACTGACCACTAACCACTGACCACTGACCACTGACCACTGACCACTGGCCACTGACAACTGACCACTGACCACTGATCACTGACTACTGAACCCTGACCACTGACCACTGACCACTGACCACTAACAACTGACAACTGACAACTGACAACTGACAACTGACCACTGACCACTGACCACTGACAACTGGCCACTGACAACTGACAACTGACAACTGACCACTGACCACTGACCACTGACCACCGACCACTGAACCCTGACCACTGACCACAGGCCACTGACCACTGACCACTGGCCACTGACCACTGAACCCTGACCACTGACCACTGACCACTGACCACTGGCCACTGACCACTGACCACTGACCACTGAACCCTGACCACTGACCACTGACCACTGACTACTGAACCCTGACCACTAACCACTGACAACTGACCACTGACAACTGACCACTGACCACTGACCACTGAACCCTGACCACTGACCACTGACCACTGACCACTAACCACTAACCACTGACCACTGACCACTGACCACTGACCACTGAACCCTGACCACTGACCACTGACCACTGAAAACTAACCACTGACCACTGAACCCTGACCACTGACCACTGACCACTGACCACTAACTACTAACCACTGACCACTGAACCACTAACCACCAGCCACTGACCATTGACCACTGACCACTGACCACTGACCACTGACCACTGACCACTGACCACTGATCACTAACCACTGACCACTAACCACTGACCACTGACCACTAACCACTGACCACTGACCACTGACCACTGAACCACTAACCACTAACCACTAACCACTAACCACTGAACCACTAACCACTGACCACTGACCACTGAACCACTGACCACCAGACAACCACTAACAGATACAACTATCATGTAACATACACTATGTTAAGGTAAACACAGTGTTGTAAATAAATACTCAATTATCAGGTGTCCCTTATATCCAAAGTAAACCAAAACGTTAGGCTGTTAAACTGACTTTATTCTTCCCTTTAAAAAACCCAAAAAATATTTTATATCATAAAAAATAATATTTTCTATTAACAGTTAATTTTCTTATGAAAGTTTTCTTTGAATCTATCGCATATGTTGTTAATTTAATTGTTTACCATTCTATGTTTTAAGTTACAATTAGCCAGAATATTATTAAGTATATTTTGGCTTTGATGTAATTACAAGTAATAACAGTTATTTTATTAGCAGCTTCATAATGCTAATTCGGATATAATTTCTAACATGATCGTCAATTATTTTCTGATAATCTGAGGTGTAGTTCACTCCGAGTTCACTGCATTTCCAGATGACCACCATTTTCGATTATCATTTAATCCAGTAAGATAATAACATTAAGTAAGTAAGTAAGTAAGTTTATTCAGGTATACACGAATACAGTTACATAGAATTATCATACATAGCAGCATATGTGTAGAGAACCTAGGATAACCCAAAAAAGTTAGACAGAGTGACTTATTTCACTAGCCGCTGAGTGTATCGGGGAGACAACCGCATCTATACTGAATGTCACTGTGTATGAGTTGTGGTGTTTAGATTTCAGTTTGTGTCTCATGAAATCGTAATGACAGGATTGTGAACAAACCATTGCACGGGTATGGTTTGGCTAACGCATCGGTCTGGAGTTTTGTGACTCTCTGATCGTGGGTTCTAACCCAACCCGTGGTATAGTTCAGTTTGTGTCTTTGGTAGGGAGGATATCCAAGCCCAGACTGTGCATGTTACTAGTTGAACTTCCAAATTACGGTAATGCCTTTGCTTGTTTACTATTATAGTGGTTTTCCGTTTTGACATTATCATATTTTGTTAATTCCTTCTTAATCCATGTTTTTGTTCACTGTCTTCATATAAGAATTCTTTCCTATACTCCTTTATCTCTTCTTTAGTTCTAGTCCCAGTTAAGTTCCCTCGTTACTTTTTCTCTTTTCTCAAATAGTCTGTATCAACATTTTTCTTAGTGTCTTTGAATAGTGTCTCTGTATCCTCTGTCTCTCCTGTACAATAATACAAAGTAACGTCAAATATACTTAGTTTAAACTAGCCCTGCATAGGATCTGCTGTAGCTTGATCACTAGCGCACTCAGCTAGTACACTGAGGTCCGAGGTTCGAATCTCCTTCGGTACGGTTGGAAAATATTAGGGACGTGTTTCCATAAGACACCTGCTGTCCCTGTCCCTGGTCAACCATCAGTTTAAAACGGGTACCTGGGTGTTAGTCGACTGGTGTGGGCTGCATCCTGGGACAAAATTGACCTAATTTGCCAGAAATGCTCAGCATAACAAGGGGTTTTCTGAACATCAAAATGGTATACAATACCGACAGGTTGGTAGGTAAGACACATAGGCAACAGTTAGGCAACTTTATTCCGAAACGTTTCGCCTACACAGTAGGCTTCTTCAGTCGAATACAGAAAGTAGCCAGGAACAGTAGAGATGTGACTTTGGAACTGAACTTCTCCAGGCTGAGGGACTGACATCCTCAAATTCTACGACTTCAAGGGTGATGGACTGATTACATCGTCTTCACATCTCTACTGTTCCTGCCTACTTTCTGTATTCGACTTAAGAAGCCTACTGTATAGGCGAAACGTTCCGGAGTAAAGTTGCCTAACTGTTGCCTATGTGTCTTACCTACCAAGGGGCTTTCTATATAGTAGTATGTCATTGATGTCAGCTATGGTCTGTATACCTTGTACATGTACTTGTAGTAATAAAGATATTATTATTATTATTATTATTATTATTATTATTATTATTATTATTATTATTATTATTATTATTATTATTATTATTATTATTATTATTATTATAATTTTATTATTAATTTTATTAACACTGGCCGATTCCCACCAAGGCAGGGTGGCCCGAAAAAGAAAAACTTTCACCATCATTCACTCCATCACTGTCTTGACAGAAGGGTGCTTTACACTACAGTTTTTAAACAGCAACATTAACACCCCTCCTTATTATTATTATTATTATTATTATTATTATTATTATTATTATTATTATTATTATTATTATTATTATTATTCTTACTTTATGGACAAGCTTTGTCACAAACATTGAAATTTTTGGAAGTAACTTTTCATGCTTAATGAGAACATGGCTCTAAACTAGTGTTACATGTTCAAACTTTTATTTTATTTCTGTCATGAACTACTCACATGTCTCAAAGCCAAGAGGTTAAATGAGGAGAGAAGCAAGAAAGAAAAGAAAATGACTTGAGCTTGCTACCATCTGCAGCTCATAAGACTGCCATCCCCACGAGCCCCTTTGAGGCGGGGTAGATGGCAGACCAGAGGCCTAGCTTCTCCCTACGAGCCCCGTGAGGGTGGGGAATGTGGCTAGGCCTGGGGACACTTGGTCCCAAAGATGAGGAGGTACTTGTACCTCCTCCCATGGGAGACTTAAGTCTCGAGACACTCCCCAGATAGGGAGCCAAGGCCGGGTCACCACTACTTGGAAAAGACCCGGGCCGGGAGAATACCGGCGAATAAAAAAAACAAAAAAAAAAAAAAAAGAAAAGAAAAAGTTTTGTTGTATACAGAATAACAAGGCAGGAAAGTGGACAAGATACAGCAAATAGAAGTGAATTGGTGTGATAATTATTGTACACTTGCAAATATTTCATGCCAAAACAGATGCAGTAATTTAAAGAAATTACTAGAAGTACGAGACAATATTAAAGAAATGATAAATAGCCTGACTGAAACGAACCTCAACTTGAAGAAGAAAGGAGTGGAAGTAGTGAGGAAGCCTACTGAAAGGAGTGGTAGTAGTGAGGAAGCCTACTGAAAGGAGTGGTAGTAGTGAGGAAGCCTACTGAAAGGAGTGGTAGTAGTGAGGAAGCCTACTGAAAGGAGTGGTAGTCGTGAGGAAGCCTACTGAAAGGAGTGGTAGTAGTGAGGAAGCCTACTGAAAGGAGTGGTAGTAGTGAGGAAGCCTACTGAAAGGAGTGGTAGTAGTAAGGAAGCCTACTGAAAGGAGTGGTAGTAGTGAGGAAGCCTACTGAAAGGAGTGGTAGTAGTGAGGAAGCCTACTGAAAGGAGTGGTAGTAGTGAGGAAGCCTACTGAAAGGAGTGGTAGTAGTGAGGAAGCCTACTGAAAGGAGTGGTAGTAGTGAGGAAGCCTACTGAAAGGAGTGGTAGTAGTGAGGAAGCCTACTGAAAGGAGTGGTAGTAGTAAGGAAGCCTACTGAAAGGAGTGGCAGTAGTGAGGAAGCCTACTGAAAGGAGTGGCAGTAGTGAGGAAGCCTACTGAAAGGAGTGGCAGTAGTGAGGAAGCCTACTGAAAGGAGTGGTAGTAGTGAGGAAGCCTACTGAAAGGAGTGGTAGTAGTGAGGAAGCCTACTGAAAGGAGTGGTAGTAGTGAGGAAGCCTACTGAAAGGAGTGGTAGTAGTGAGGAAGCCTACTGAAAGGAGTGGTAGTAGTAAGGAAGCCTACTGAAAGGAGTGGCAGTAGTGAGGAAGCCTACTGAAAGGAGTGGTAGTAGTGAGGAAGCCTACTGAAAGGAGTGGTAGTAGTGAGGAAGCCTACTGAAAGGAGTGGTAGTAGTGAGGAAGCCTACTGAAAGGAGTGGTAGTAGTGAGGAAGCCTACTGAAAGGAGTGGTAGTCGTGAGGAAGCCTACTGAAAGGAGTGGTAGTAGTGAGGAAGCCTACTGAAAGGAGTGGTAGTAGTGAGGAAGCCTACTGAAAGGAGTGGTAGTAGTGAGGAAGCCTACTGAAAGGAGTGGTAGTAGTGAGGAAGCCTACTGAAAGGAGTGGTAGTCGTGAGGAAGCCTACTGAAAGGAGTGGTAGTAGTGAGGAAGCCTACTGAAAGGAGTGGTAGTAGTAAGGAAGCCTACTGAAAGGAGTGGTAGTAGTGAGGAAGCCTACTGAAAGGAGTGGTAGTAGTGAGGAAGCCTACTGAAAGGAGTGGTAGTAGTGAGGAAGCCTACTGAAAGGAGTGGTAGTAGTAAGGAAGCCTACTGAAAGGAGTGGTAGTAGTGAGGAAGCCTACTGAAAGGAGTGGTAGTAGTGAGGAAGCCTACTGAAAGGAGTGGTAGTAGTGAGGAAGCCTACTGAAAGGAGTGGTAGTCGTGAGGAAGCCTACTGAAAGGAGTGGTAGTAGTGAGGAAGCCTACTGAAAGGAGTGGTAGTAGTGAGGAAGCCTACTGAAAGGAGTGGCAGTAGTGAGGAAGCCTACTGAAAGGAGTGGTAGTAGTGAGGAAGCCTACTGAAAGGAGTGGTAGTAGTAAGGAAGCCTACTGAAAGGAGTGGTAGTAGTGAGGAAGCCTACTGAAAGGAGTGGTAGTAGTGAGGAAGCCTACTGAAAGGAGTGGTAGTAGTGAGGAAGCCTACTGAAAGGAGTGGTAGTAGTGAGGAAGCCTACTGAAAGGAGTGGTAGTAGTGAGGAAGCCTACTGAAAGCAGTGGTAGTCGTGAGGAAGCATACTGAAGACTAAGAATATTGAAATTCAGAACTCAAAATGTTGAAATTTAGTGACATAAATCAAACTTACAGATAGAAATTCATAATAGTTAAAATGTATACATCCCTATGTATACAAGAGTTTCATAACACAGAGATCACATAACACAGAGATCACATAACACAGAGATCACATAACACAGAGATCACATAACACAGAGATCACATAACACAGAGATCACATAACACAGAGATCACATAACACAGAGATCACATAACACAGAGATCACATAACACAGAGATCACATAACACAGAGATCACATAACACAGAGATCACATAACACAGAGATCACATAACACAGAGATCACATAACACAGAGATCACATAACACAGAGATCACATAACACAGAGATCACATAACACAGAGATCACATAACACAGAGATCACATAACACAGAGATCACATAACACAGAGATCACATAACACAGAGATCACATAACACAGAGATCACATAACACAGAGATCACATAACACAGAGATCACATAACACAGAGATCACATAACACAGAGATCACATAACACAGAGATCACATAACACAGAGATCACATAACACAGAGATCACATAACACAGAGATCACATAACACAGAGATCACATAACACAGAGATCACATAACACAGAGATCACATAACACAGAGATCACATAACACAGAGATCACATAACACAGAGATCACATAACACAGAGATCACATAACACAGAGATCACATAACACAGAGATCACATAACACAGAGATCACATAACACAGAGATCACATAACACAGAGATCACATAACACAGAGATCACATAACACAGAGATCACATAACACAGAGATCACATAACACAGAGATCACATAACACAGAGATCACATAACACAGAGATCACATAACACAGAGATCACATAACACAGAGATCACATAACACAGAGATCACATAACACAGAGATCACATAACACAGAGATCACATAACACAGAGATCACATAACACAGAGATCACATAACACAGAGATCACATAACACAGAGATCACATAACACAGAGATCACATAACACAGAGATCACATAACACAGAGATCACATAACACAGAGATCACATAACACAGAGATCACATAACACAGAGATCACATAACACAGAGATCACATAACACAGAGATCACATAACACAGAGATCACATAACACAGAGATCACATAACACAGAGATCACATAACACAGAGATCACATAATATGTGTGATCGTAAGAGGCGACTAAATGGGATAGTAACCCCTTCACCTGTATAAATTACTGAAAACGATGACAAGAAATATTTTATAGAATTGGGATGGTCGAATGTGTGTGGATGTAGTGCGGATGATAAGAAAGAAATGATTGTTAATGTTATGAATGAAAAGAAGTTGGATGTCCTGGCTGTAAGTAAAACAAAGCTGATAGGGGTAGGTGAGATTCAGTGAGGGGAAATGAATTGGATTAAGTCAGGAGTATCTGAGAGAGTTAGAGATAAGGTACGGGTAGCAATAATGTTGAAAGGATCAGTTATGTAGAGATAAGAGGGAATATAAATGTATAAATTCAAGGATTTTGTGGATTAAAATAAGGGTCGGATGCAAAAAGTGGGTCACAATAAGTGTGTATGCACCTGGAGAAGAAAGTAGTGTAGAGGAGAGAGAGAGAGATTTTAGGAGATGTTAAGCGAGTGTGTACGAACTTTTGAACCATTTGAGAGAGTAATTGTGGTAGGGGACCTAAATGCTAAAGTAGGAGAAGCATTTAGTGAGGGTGTGGTAGGTAAGTTTGGGGTGCCAGGTGTAAATGATAATGGGAGCCCTTTGATTGAACTTTGTATAGAAAGGGATTTGGTTATAGGTAGTATATATTTTAAGAAAAAGAGGATAAATAAGTATACAAGATATGATGTAGGGCATAATGACAGAAGTTCGTTGGAGTATATATTGGTAGATACAAGACTGTCAGGTAGACTTCAGGATGTGTATGTTTATAGAGAAGCCACAGATATATAGGATCACCTTTTAGTTGTAGCTACAGTAAGAGTAAAAGGTAGATGGGATACAAGGAAAATAGAAGCAGCAAGTAAGAAAGGTAAATAAACCATACCACGGGCGGGATGTGAACCCGCGATCAGAGTCTCAAAACTTCAGACCGTCTCGTTAGCCACTGGACAGCTAGCCAAAATAAGATTCGTCCAACTAGGTATATTTCTACGCCTTCCTATGGTGGAATATAGTTTTGGAGTGGTTGGTGCTTTTATTTAATAGATGTATGGCAGAGGGTAAGGTACCTAAGGTACCTAGATACAGGCAGAGAGCATGCATAGTTTCTTTGTAGAAAGGGAAAGGGGACAAAAGAGAGTACAAAAAATTATAGGGGGATAAGTCTGTTGAGTATACCTGGTAAAGTGTATGGTAGAGTTATTATTGAAAGAATTAAGAGTAAGACGGAGAATAGGATAGCAGATGAACAAGGAGGCTTTAGGAAAGGTAGGGGGTGTGTGGACCAGGAGTTTACAGTGAAACATATAAGTGAACAGTATTTAGATAAGGGTAAAGACGGTTTTGTGGCATTGATGGATTTGGAAAAGGCGTATGACAAGGTGGATAAGGGGGCAATGTGGCAGATGATGCAAATGTATGGAATACTAGGTAAGTTACTGACACAAAGTTGAAGTTGTCACAGTTGCTCTTTGCTGATGACACTGTGCTTTTGGGAGATTCTGAAGAGAAGTTGCAGAGGTTGGTGGATGAGTTTGGTAGGGTATGTAAAAGAAGAAAATTAAAAGTGAATATAGGATAGAGTAAAGTGATAAGGATAACAAAAACATTAGGTAACGAAAGATTGGATATCAGATTGGAGGGAGAGAGTATGGATGAAGTGAATGTGTTCAGAGATATTTAGGAGTGGACGTGTCAGCAGATGGGTCTATGAAAGATGAGATAAATCATAGAATTGCCGAGGGGAAAAGGGTGAGTGGTGCACTTAGGAGTCTGTGGAGACAAAGAACTTTATCCATGGAACCAAAGAGGGAAATCTATGAGAGTATAGTTATACCAACGCTCTTATACCGGTGTGAAATATGGGTGGTGAATGTTGGAACAAGGAGAAGGTTGGAGGCAGTGGAGATGTCATGTCTGATGGCAATATAATGCAGAGAATTCGTAGTTTGGAAATTAGGAGGAGGTGCGGGATTACCAAAATTGTTATTCAGAGGACTGAGTTGGGGTTGTTGAGGTGGTTCGGACATGTAGAGAGGAAGGAAGGAAATAGAATGACTTCAAGAGGGTATAAATCTGTAGGAGGAAAGGCGGGGTAGGAGTCGGCCTAAGATAGAGTGGAGGGAAGGGGTAAAGGATGTTTTGTGTGCGAGGGGCTTGGACTTCCATCAAGCATGCGTGAGCGTGTTAGATAGGAGCGAATGGAGGCAAATAGTTTTTAGGACCTGACGTGCTGTTGGAGTGTGAGCAAGGTAACATTTATGAAGGGATTCAGGGAAACCGGCAGGCCGACTTGAGTCCTGGATATGTTAAGTACAGTGTCTGCACTCTGAAGGAAGAGTGTTAATGTTGCAGTTTTATAACTGTAGTGTAAGCGTTCCTCTGGCAAGACAGTGATGGAGTAAATGATGATGAAAGTTTTTCCTTTTCGGGCCACCCTGCCTTGGTGGGAGATGGCCGATGTGTTAATAAAAAAAAAGTGATGGTGACGTTGCATATCCCTGTCTAAAGCCTAAATTTACTGGAAAATAATTTCCCCTCTAGTATATACCCTAACCTGAGCGTCACTATCCTCATAATAGCTTTGAGTAAACTATCACCTAATCCACACACTTGCAATATCCTCCACATTGCTCTTCTGTCCTACCTATTATATGCCTTTTCCAGGTCCAGAAATACAACGGAAACTTCCTCACCTTTATCTAAATATTGTTGACATAAATTCTATTCATCCACGATGATCCTGATGCCTGTATTAACATTAATTCTTTCAATAAAAAATATACCATACCCTTTACCTGATATACCCGACAGGCTTATTCCCCTATAATTATTATACCCTCTACAATCTCCTTTTCTGCCAATCCCTATGTATCTTCCCCCTTTTCCAACATTTATTGCACAAGTTTACCAACCACTCCCAAACTACATCCCCACCTACGATTTCAGGCTTGGGCTTGGGTTGGGCAAATGTTTTGTTAGTGGGATAAATTGTAAAGGACCTGCCTAGTATGGGCCAGCAGGCCTCCTGCAGTGTTCCTCCTTTCTTATGTTCTTATGTACCATAAATCTCAGTTACTTTACTCCTTTTTGTTCTACCCACTTCATCCCCCACCTTTCCTATACCGACATCTGATTCTTCATCCCTTTTAAATATTGTTATACCTCATTTGTATGTATATATCGGAGTATTCAGCTTGGGATGTACACTTAAGTTAAATTAGTTAGTTAAAGATTAGCCGGTATTCTCCCGGCCCGGGCCTTGTCCAAGTGGTGGCCCGGCCTTGGCTCCCTCTTTAGGGAGTGTCTGAGACCTAAGTCTCCCATGGGAGGAGGCACAAGCACCTCCTCATCTTTGGGACCAACTGTCCCCAGGCCTAGCCACAAGCTAGGCCTCTCTGGTCTGCCATCCCCGCCACAAGGGGGCCAATGGGAAGGACAGTCTTATGAGCTAAAGGCTCGGGCTCAGGCACCTACCCTACCCTAGAAGGGTTAGGCATGGTATCGATCAAATGTACACTTGATACCATTACGGCTAAAGGCAAAATTGATTCGTGCCACAAATAAATTGCCTTTTGTTATATTATTTTTGACTGTGATTACTGATAAGGCTTATAGCAGAGACGATGTGGATAATCGTTTTATTTTAAAGGTGATTGGGAGGGTAGTAAAGGAAGGAGACATTATTATGATGCGTCGGGAAGATAAAGGTACATTCGGCTCACAGACAACGTATGAATTATGTGGGAGTCCCTTTCAAGATACCTATTTTCAAAATACCTATTTTGTCATTATATATATTATGATTGAGGAGTTATTTTGAAAGAATTTACTGTTACCAAATATTATATTGAGATTCACTCCAAGCAGACACTCAAATTCTTAAAAGTGGATAATGACTAGGTTTTCAAGAATCTCCGAGTCTATTAAATGGAGATATTTCAAGCTTAACGGAACAACATATCAAGACTGGAATATGTTTTGAGGTGAACTCAGAGTATTCTTAAAGACGCTCCTAAGGACGTGATACCATTGTTATGTAAAGGAAAATAAGTTCTGCTGAACGATAGAGATGAAAAACAGATACCCACTCGAGATAAGTTATTTAATTAGTTAAAGAAAAATGAAACTACCCGGTAAGATTTTGATCATGCATAAATTTTTTAGTTGGGAAGATATAAGAATTTAAGAGAATATTTACTGTTATATTTGAAGACAGACATAAGATTATTGGCTGATATGTTTATGGAGTGGCCGAGAACACTCTAATATATATATAAATTAGATATCATTTACTTAGGATGCTTAGCTGTTAAAATCTAGTGTGACCAGTATAGTCAGGCAGGTCACCAGGGCAACTAACCCTCTAGTAAATCCTAAATTTGAAGAAGGGGCTTTGGGCACTCATATACCCTATTAGGATTTCAAATCTCTTCATGCAATTGCATTGACTGGAACGCTTCCAGCGGAAAGAATCCAAAAACTATCTTACGAAGTGACGGCTGAGTTTTTCGACGTTAGATTGAGTGATATATCATACCAGGAGGATAAAGGGCATTAGATATTGTGTGATACCAAAATTGTAAAACTCACTTAAAATATAAACACGGAATTGACAGAATGTTGCAGAGATGGGACGCAGAAACAAGGGTTCACAATTGGAAGTTGAAGACTACTATGTGTTAAAGGGATGTTAGGAAGTATTTCTTCAGTCATAGAGTTGTCAGGAAGTGGAATAGCCTAGACAGTGACGTGGTGGAGGCAGGAACCATAAATAGTTTTGGAACGAGGTTTGATAAAGCTCAGGGGGCAGGGAGAGAGATGACCTAGTAGCAATCAGTGAAGAGGCGGGGCCAGGAGCTATGAATCTATCCTTGCAACCACAAATAGGTGAGTAGACACACACACACACACACACACACACACACACACACACACACACACATATTGGAGTATGCGGCACCAGTTTGGAACCCACACCTAGCCAAGCATGTAAAGAAACTAGAGAAAGTGCAAAGGTTTGCAACAAGACTAGTCCCAGAGTTAAGAGGTATGTCCTATGAGGAGAGGTTAAGGGAAATCAACCTGACGACACTGGAGGACAGGAGAGATAGGGGGGACATGATAACGACTTACAAAATACTGAGAGGAATTGACAAGGTGGACAAAGACAGGATGTTCCAGAGACTGGACACAGCAACACGGGGACACAGTTGGAAGCTGAAGACACAGATGAATCAAAGGTATGTTAGGAAGTATTTCTTCAGCCACAGAGTAGTCAGTAAGTGGAATAGTTTGGGAAGCGATGTAGTGGAGGCAGGATCCATACATAGCTTTAAGCAGAGGTACGATAAAGCTCATGGTTCAGGGAGAGTGACCTAGTAGCGACCAGTGAAGAGGCGGGGCCAGGAGCTTGGACTCGACCCCTGCAACCTCAACTAGGTGAGTACAACTAGGTGAGTACACACACACACACACACACACACACACACACACACACACACACACACACACACACACACATACACACACACACACACACACACACACACACACACACACACATACACACATACACACACACACACACACACACACACACACACACACACATACACACACACACACACACACACACACACACACACACACACACACACACACACACACACACACACACACACACACACACACACACACACACACACACACACACACACACACACACACACACACACACACACACACACACACACACACACACACACACACACACACCATACTCAACGAATCACAGAAGTTTGAATCCACACTGCTATGGTTATTTTTTAAAGAATAACGAAGTAAAAAAAAAAATTCTCTCAGACAAATCAGTAAAAATCAATATGACCAGAAGGAAAAATTAAGTACCATATATTTTAATTAATGTTCATTAATTATAAACTGACGATTAACATGTTAACAATAATTATGCTAACGTAAATTACGTTAATTTACGTTATTTTTTTACCATCATCAGTAAGGAATTTCTATATATAAATCCATAAAAGAGCAGTTTACAATTGATCAGTTTTTTAAGGTTTGACGAAAATGCAATATTGAGAGGAGAATGGGGCTGGAGGTGGGCTGAGGGGGGGGGGTTAGAGATGGGTGGCTCTGGGAGGTGAGATGGACTGGAACGTGGGCTGGTATGGAAGGTGGGCTGGTATGGAAGGTGGGCTGGTATGGAACGTGGGCTGGTATGGAACGTGGGCTGGTATGGAACGCGGGCTGGTATGGAACGTGGACTGGTATGGAACGTTGTCTGGTGTGGAAGGTGGGCTAGACTGGGAGGTGAGCTTAGATATAAGGTGGTGTGGGCTGGAAGGTGAGTTGGGCTGGAAGGTGGGCTGGGCTGGAAGGTGAGTTGGGCTGGAAGGTGGGCTGGGCTGGAAGGTGGGCTTGCCTGGAAGGTTGGCTGGGCTGGAAGGTGTGCTGGACTGGGCTAAAGGTGGACTGGGCTGGAATGTGGGCTGGGCTAGCAGGTGGGCAAGGATGGAAAGAGAACTGGGCTGGAAGGTGAGCTGGGCTGGAAGATGGCTGGGATGGAAAGTGGGTTGGGCTGGAAGGTGGGTTGAAAGGTGGGCTGAAGGTGGGCTGGAAGGTGGGCTGGAAGGTGGGCTGGAAGGTGGGCTGGAAGGTGGGCTGGAAGGTGGGCTGGAAGGTGGGCTGGAAGGTGGGCTGGAAGGTGGGCTGGAAGGTGGGCTGGAAGGTGAGCAGGAAGGTGGGCTGGAAGATGGCTGGAATGGAAAGCGGGATGGGCTGGGAGGTGAGCTAGATTTGGAAGTGGGCTGAGATATAAGGTGGTCTGGGCTGAAAGGTCGGCTGGAAAGTGTGTTGGAGTGGAAGATGGGTTGGGCTGGAAGGTGGATGGGCTGGTAGGTGGGCTGGGCTGGAAGTTGGGCAGGCAGGTGGGCAGGGCTGGTAGGTGGTTTGGGCTGGAAAAGAGGCTGGGCTGGCAGGCTGGCTGTGCTGGAAGGTGGGCTTAGCTGGAAGATAGGCTGAGCTGGCAAATGGGCTGGGCTGGAAAGAGGGCTATGTAGTGAGGTGGGCTGCACCGTGTTATGGGCTGGGCTGGCAGGTTGGCCGGGATGGAAGGTGGGCTTGGCTGGCAGATGATCTGGAAGGTGGGCTGGGCTGAAAAGTGGACTGGGTTGGAAAGTCGGCTTGGCTGGAAGGTGGGCTTGGCTGGAAGATTGGCTGGGCTGGAAGGTGAGTTGGGCTGGAATGTGGGCTTGGATGGCAGGTGGGCTGGGCTAAAAAGTGAACTGCGCTGGAATGCAGGCGGGGCTCGAAGATGGGCTGGGATGGAAAGTGGATTGGGTTAGAAGGTGGGCTGGGCTGGATATTGGACCTGGCAGGAAGGTGGGTTGGGCTTGAAGGTGGACTGGACTGGAAGATGGGTTGAGCCGAAAGATGGGTTGGGATGAAGGGTGGACTGGGCTAGAAGGTGAATTGGGATGGAAGGGTGAGTTGGGCTGGAATGTGGACTGGTCTTGAGGGTGGGCTGGTCTGGAGGTTGGGCTACGCGGGAGGTTGGGTTGGACTGGAGGTTGGGCTGGGCAGGAGGGTGGGCTGGGCTGGAGGGTAGGTTGGGTTGGAGGGCGGGCGGGGCTGCTGGGTGGGCTAGGCTGGTGGATGGGATGGGCTGGAGGATTGCTTGGGCTGGGCAGGAGGGTGGGTGTAATTTGAGTGTGGGCTGGGCTGGAAGTTGGGCTGAGCTAGAAGGTGGGCTGGGCTGGAGGGTGTGCTGGGCTAGAGGGTGGGCTGGGCTGGAGGGTGAGCTGGGCTAGAGAGTGGGTTGGGCTGGAGGATGGGTTGGGCTGGAGAGTGGGCGGAGCTGGAGGGTGGGCTGCGCTGGAGGATGGGCTGGGCCGGAGGATGGGCGGGGCTGGAGGGGGGCTGGGCTGGAGGATATGCTCGGCTGGAGAGTGGGCTGGGCTGGAGGATGGGCTGGGCTGGAAGGTGGGCGGGGCTGGAGGGTGGGCTGGGCTGGAGGATAGGCTGGGCGGGAGCGTGGGCTGGGCTGGAGGATGGGCTGGGCTGGAGGGTGGGCGGGGCTGGAGGGTGGGCTGGGCTGGAGGATGGGGTGGGCTGGAGGGTGGGCTGGGCTGGAGAGTGGGCTGGGCTGGAGGGTGAACTGGGCTGGAGGATGGGTTGGGCTGGAGAGTGGGCTGGGCTGGAGGATGGGCTGGGCAGGAGGGTGGGCTGGGCTGGAGGGTAGGTTGGGTTGGAGAGTGTGCTGGGCTGGAGGATGGGCTGTGCTGGAGAGTGGGCTGGGCTGGAGGATGGGCTAGGCAGGAGGGTGGGCTGGGCTGGAGGGTGGGCTGGGCTGGAGGATGGGCTGGACTGGAGGGTGGGCTGGGCTGGAGGGTGGGCTGGGCTTGAGGATATGCTCGGCTGGAGAGTGGGCTGGGCTGGAGGGTGGGCTGGGCTGGAGGATAGGCTGGGCGGGAGCGTGGGCTGGGCTGGAAGATGGGCTGGGCTGGAGGGTGGGCGGGGCTGGAGGGTGGGCTGGGCTAGAGGATGGGGTGGGCTGGAGGGAGGGCTGGACTGGAGAGTGGGCTGGGCTGGAGGGTGATCTGGGCTGGAGGATGGGTTGGGCTGGAGAGTGGGCTGGGTTGGAAGATGGGCTCGGCAGGAGGGTGGGCTAGGCTGGAGGGTAGGTTGGGTTTTAGAGTGTGCTGGGCTGGAGGATGGGCTGTGCTGGAGAGTGGGCTGGGCTGGAGGATGGGCTAGGCAGGAGGGTGGGCTGGGCTGGAGGGTGGGCTGGGCTGGAGGGTGAGCTGGGCTGGAGGGTGGGCTGGGCTGGAGGGTGGGCTGGGCTGGAGGGTGGGCTGGACTGGAGGATAGGCTGGGCTGGAGAGTGGGCTGGGCTGGAGGGTAGGCTGGGCTGGAGGATGAACTGGACTGGAGGATGGACTGGGCTGGAGAGTGGGCTGGGCTGGAGAGTGGGCTGGGCTGGAGGATGGGCTGGGCTGGAGAGTGGGCTGGGCTGGAGAGTGGGCTGGGCTGGAGGATGGGCTGGGCTGAAGGGTGGGCTGGGCTGGAGAGCGGGCTGGACTGGAGGGTGGGCTGGACTGGAGGATGGGCTGGGCTGGAGAGTGGGCTGGGCTGGAGGGTGAACTGGACTGGAGGATGGGCTGGGCTTGAGAGTGGGCTGGGCTGAAGAGTGGGCTGGGCTGGAGGATGGGCTGGGCTGGAGGGTGGGCTGGGCTGGAGAGTGGGCTGGGCTGAAGAGTGGGCTTGGCTGGAAGAATGATCTACATACAAAGAGAGGTTAAGGGAGACTAATATATTTTCCAGGAGTCTGACATAAACATCTCTGTGAGAAATGTTCCCGCGAACACGCAAGACGCAACCTGAATTTTAATTATATGTTTGTCAATAAAGAAGATATACCGAACGCTCACTTGTGTAGCAGTGAGACTCACTATGTAGCAGTGCAATACACAGTGTGGCAATAATAAACAACCTGTGTAGCAGTGAGGTACACAATGTGGCACTGACAAACAACCTGTGTAGCAGGGAAGTACACAATGTGGCACTGACAAACAAAGTGTGTGACAGTGAAGTGCACCGGTGGCACTGCTGAACACCGTGTGCAGTTAAGATAGAACACAGTGGGAAGTAGAGAGCAGCACGGTGTTACATGCAGCAGTGAACGACACTGCTTAGAGCGGTAAGGAACACCTGGTATGGTAGTGACAGAGCACTGTGTGTGGCAGTAAGAACATAAAGTCCTCTGCCACACTGTAGTCAGAGATAATGGAAATAGCAGTCCGGGTCAAAGCTTTTAACCCTTGAGTCAAAGCTTAAGCCTTAACCTAGTCAGGTCAGTCACATTCACTTAAGGGAGAAGCACGGCATCTGACCTAGTAGCACTCGCTAGTCAGGTCCAACTCATACCAACTCACACTCACTCAAGTATTTATCCAACCTATCTCTAAAACTACACAACGTTTTAGCTTCTATGACGGTACTCGGGAGTTTGTATCATGGTTGTATTTACATGGGCGGGTGACCTGTGCAGGGCTACACAGGTCATTACAGGTTCTGTGGAAACAGCTCCTCTGATCGTCTTGATACATCAACACTCGAGTATTCTACTTAGAAATCTAGCATATTTAATGGAGTGTGGAGATGCCATTCTGACACATTTAATCTGGACTAATGGTCACCGACTTGAGTGGATTTTTGCTGCCTCTTATTCTACACGCGCCGACTAAAATATATAACAAATTTGAATGGCATCAATCATCAAGGGCTGAAACATCAAATTTTGAGTAATAACTGGCAAATGCATCGTCTGGTTAGGTTCAAACTTAAGTTCTGGTGTGTTTTCCTTAGAATAAGCAATCTCTTGATTTTAGGCTGAGTTATTATGGTGGAACATCATGCTGAGTTATCATGGTGGAACATCATGCTGAGTTATTATGGTGGAACATCATGCAGGGTTATTATGGTGGAACATCATGCTGGGTTATTATGGTGGAACATCATGCTGGGTTATTATGGTGGAACATCATGCTGGGTTATTATGGTGGAACATCATGCTGGGTTATCATGGTGGAACATCATGCTGGGTTATTATGGTGGAACATCATACTGGGTTATTATGGTGGAACATCATGCAGGGTTATCATGGTGGAACATCATACTGGGTTATCATGGTGGAACATCATGCTGGGTTATTATGGTGGAACATCATACTGGGTTATCATGGTGGAACATCATACTGGGTTATCATGGTGGAACATCATGCTGGGTTATTATGGTGGAACATCATGCTGGGTTATCATGGTGGAACATCATGCTGAGTTATTATGGTGGAACATCATGCTGGGTTATTATGGTGGAACATCATGCTGAGTTATTATGGTGGAACATCATGCTGGGTTATCATGGTGGAACATCATGCTGGGTTATTATGGTGGAACATCATGCTGGGTTATCATGGTGGAACATCATACTGGGTTATCATGGTGGAACATCATGCTGGGTTATTATGGTGGAACATCATGCTGGGTTATCATGGTGGAACATCATGCTGAGTTATTATGGTGAAACATCATGCTGGGTTATTATGGTGGAACATCATGCTGAGTTATTATGGTGGAACATCATGCTGGGTTATCATGGTGGAACATCATGCTGGGTTATTATGGTGGAACATCATGCTGGGTTATCATGGTGGAACATCATGCTGAGTTATTATGGTGGAACATCATGCTGAGTTATTATGGTGGAACATCATGCTGGGTTATTATTGTGGAACATCATACTGGGTTATCATGGTGGAACATCATGCTGGGTTATCATGGTGGAACATCATACTGGGTTATCATGGTGGAACATCATGCTGGGTTATCATGGTGGAACATCATGCTGGGTTATCATGGTGGAACATCATGCTGGGTTATCATGGTGGAACATCATGCAAGGTTGTCATGGTGGAACATCATACTGGGCTATCATGGTGGAACATCATGCTGGGTTATCATGGTGGAACATCATGCTGGGTTATCATGGTGGAACATCATGCTGGGTTATCATGGTGGAACATCATGCAAGGTTATCATGGTGGAACATCATGCAAGGTTGTCATGGTGGAACATCATGCTGGGCTATCATGGTGGAACAACATGTTGGGTTATCATGGTGGAACATCATGCTGGGTTATCATGGTGGAACAACATGCTGGGTTATCATGGTGGAACATCATACTGGGTTATCATGGTGGAACATCATACTGGGTTATCATGGTGGAACATCATACTGGGTTATCATGGTGGAACATCATGCTGGGTTATCATGGTGGAACATCATACTGGGTTATCATGGTGGAACATCATGCTGGGTTATCATGGTGGAACATCATACTGGGTTATCATGGTGGAACATCATGCTGGGTTATCATGGTGGAACATCATGCTGAGTTATCATGGTGGAACATCATGCTGGGTTATCATGATGGAACATCATACTGGGTTATCATGGTGGAACATCATGCTGGGTTATGATAGTGGAACATCATGCTGGGTTATCATGGTGGAGCATCATGCTGGGTTATCATGGTGGAACATCATGCTGGGCTATCATGGTGGAACATCATGCTGGGTTATCATGGTGGAACATCATACTGGGTTATCATGGTGGAACATCATACTGGGTTATCATGGTGGAACATCATACTGGGTTATCATGGTGGAACATCATGCTGGGTTATCATGGTGGAACATCATACTGGGTTATCATGGTGGAACATCATGCTGGGTTATCATGGTGGAACATCATACTGGGTTATCATGGTGGAACATCATACTGGGTTATCATGGTGGAACATCATGCTGGGTTATCATGGTGGAACATCATACTGGGTTATCATGGTGGAACATCATACTGGGTTATCATGGTGGAACATCATGCTGGGTTATCATGGTGGAACATCATACTGGGTTATCATGGTGGAACATCATACTGGGTTATCATGGTGGAACATCATGCTGGGTTATCATGGTGGAACATCATACTGGGTTATCATGGTGGAACATCATGCTGGGTTATCATGGTGGAACATCATACTGGGTTATCATGGTGGAACATCATGCTGGGTTATCATGGTGGAACATCATGCTGAGTTATCATGGTGGAACATCATGCTGGGTTATCATGATGGAACATCATACTGGGTTATCATGGTGGAACATCATGCTGGGTTATGATAGTGGAACATCATGCTGGGTTATCATGGTGGAGCATCATGCTGGGTTATCATGGTGGAACATCATGCTGGGCTATCATGGTGGAACATCATGCTGGGTTATCATGGTGGAACATCATACTGGGTTATCATGGTGGAACATCATGCTGGGTTATCATGGTGGAACATCATGCTGGGTTATCATGGTGGAACATCATGCTGGGTTATCATGGTGGAACATCATGCTGGGTTATCATGATGGAACAACATGCTGGGTTATCATGGTGGAACATCATACTGGGTTATCATGGTGGAACATCATGCTGGGTTATCATGGTGGAACATCATACTGGGTTATCATGATGGAACATCATGCTGGGTTATCATGGTGGAACATCATGCTGGGTTATCATGGTGGAACATCATGCTGGGTTATCATGGTGGAACATCATGCTGGGTTATCATGATGGAACATCATGCTGGGTTATCATGGTGGAACATCATGCTGGACAAACTAAGACTGACTCAGAGTCTCTCATTACAGCAAGAGAGTAAAAATATACGCTTAATTAATTAAGAAAAACTTTGTTTAATTTAGATAAGAACGGTAGTGAGTGTAGTGCTTTGTGTGGGAGTGTGTACTCACCCAGATGTACTCACCTAGTTGAGGTTGCAGGGGACGAGTCGCAGATCCTGGCCCCGCCTCTTTGCTGGCCACTACTAGGTCACTCTTCCTTCTCCAAGTACATGTACAAGGTATACAGACTGTGAAGGCTTACTCAGCCCTGTAACAACTTCAGACAGTATTACCAAGGCTGGCTCCTCCTCAGGAAAATTAATGAATAGAAAAAGAACAAAAACTGACAAACATAAACACTTTATTATTTAGAAAATATAAAATATAAAACACTTAAATATGAAATATTAATCCTACCTTAAAGAAAATGAAAAATGAAAAATATAAATGATATCTGACACTGCGTGTTCTTGAAATCGTAGCCGTTGCTGATGATGGCGGGGGGGTCGCAGGTGTTGGTGACAACCCACCGGCTCGTTCTTCACAGATTTTCTAGCTGTCAATAATCCGTCCAGATGACAGGAAAGCAGGTTTTTTTCTACTGCAATGATGAGGGGTTATATCCTGCTACTTGCATACACAAACAGGTAAGTGGATCAGAATTTGGGACGTCTCAGAACGTTAGTCTGTCTCCTTCAATTCTACTCGTTGATTAGCAGGTGACCATCTCTGTCCTTTCAAGCTGTAAAGAGAGACAGATTACCCAGTGCTTAAGAAATCACTCTCGATGATAAGTACAATACCTAAAAGATGTGGTGATTATTAAAACATTTAACCTATCAAGACTGAAAGGACTAAGTTAATTATTGGTCAAAAGTGAAGCTTTCAACCAATAAGTCCACTAAAATATGATCAGGCATGTACTTACAGTAGTGTTGGGAGCTGTGAGTCGAGTGATTTACTGTTTGACCGGAGCCCCACACGTCACCTTTCGGGGGGGGAGAGGGAGGGGAAGGGATAGCGGGAGCTAGACTGACCCTACCTTAACAAGCAGCCGGCAATCAAACTATCACTTTCGGGGAGGGGGAAAAGGGGGGGGGGGGAATAGCGGGAGCTGGACTTACCCTACCTTAACAAGTAGCCGGCAATGAAACTATTGTTACTATATACTCCCTCGCTACTCCTATCTATTGAACTTTTCCCTCACACAGACCATAGCTGACATCAATGACATATTACTATATAGAAAGCCACTTGCTATGCAGAGCATTTCGGGAAAATTAGGTCAGTTTTGTCCCAGGATGAGACCCACACCAGTCCACTAACACCCAGGTACCCATTTTAAACTGATGGGTGAACGTAAGAACATAAGAACAAAAGAAAGAAGGAACACTGCAGCAGTCCTGGAGTGCTCTAATGTCCTCGTCAGAATGTATTCGACATGGACAGCAGGTGTCTTATGGAAACACGTCCCAAATATTTTTCAGGCGTACCGGAGGAGATTCGAACTCCGGACCTTAGTGTGTGAGCTGATTGCGCTAGCGACTGAGCTACGGGAAAATTGTGGGTGGAATTGGGAAGTCGATTTGGTGATGCAGATGTAATTTTTACCCAAGATATATCATTTGACGAAAAAAAATTAGAGACCCTAAAAAATTTGATCCAGGGAGATGGAGTAGGGATAATGGGGGGATTGGGGAAAGTTCATTAACTCACTGGTAAAACATGATCTGAGGAGAATGATCATGAGAGAGATGAGAGTTATGGGGTAAGGGAGATGGAAGTGTAGGGGAGTGGAGACATATGTGGGGAAGATAGGATAGAGGGTATGGGAGATGGAAGAATAGGGGAGATAGGGTAGAGGGTATGGGAGATGGAAGAATAGGGGAGATAGGGTAGAGGGTATGGGAGATGGAAGAATAGGGGAGATAGGGTAGAGGGTATGGGAGATGGACGAATAGGGGAGATAGGGTAGAGGGTATGGGAGATTAGGACAGTCCCCTCTTTAATGAGATCAACGTCTCCCATGGGACAACTGTCAGGTAAATGCAGATAATTGAATTCTCTCTCTCTCTCTCTCTCTCTCTCTCTCTCTCTCTCTCTCTCTCTCTCTCTCTTAGAGCAGGAATATTGGGGAAGATGGAGAGTAGGGGGAGCGGGGGGAGGGGGTTATGAGAGAATATATCCCCTATGATGTACGTAAAAAAACTGTCATAAACTTGTATATTGTATTAGGTATCTTTTTGTAGCATTGTATTACCAAAAATGAGGGAAATTGTATTGTATAATATGAATACAATCTGTAAGAACGAAATTGTGTGTAATGATTCACCACTTATTATGAATATACGTATTTATATCTTATTTCCTTTACCTCTGTACTGATTACCACTTTTATTACCTCTTAAGTTGTGCCCCTTAACTCTAAAAATGTGTGATGCAAGACCTCTATAAACACGAAAGTGTTTAGCAGCCGGAATTTGTGATATCTTAGGAGATCTTGTTATATTTTATTCTTCTTCCGCTTGATTGTATGTTCTTCTCTTGATTGTATGTTCTTCTCTTGATTGTATGTTCTTCTCTTGATTGTATGTTCTTCTCTTGATTGTATGTTCTTCTCTTGATTGTATGTTCTTCTCTTGATTGTATGTTCTTCTCTTGATTGTATGTTCTTCTCTTGATTGTATGTTCTTCTCTTGATTGTATGTTCTTCTCTTGATTGTATGTTCTCCTCTTGATTGTATGTTCTTCTCTTGATTGTATGTTCTTCTCTTGATTGTATGTTCTCCTCTTGATTGTATGTTCCTATCTTGATTGTATGTTCTCTTGATTGTATGTTCTTCTCTTGATTGTATGTTCTTCTCTTGATTGTATGTTCTCCTCTTGATTGTATGTTCTCCTCTTGATTGTATGTTCTCTTGATTGTATGTTCTCCTCTTGATTGTATGTTCTCCTCTTGATTGTATGTTCTCCTCTTGATTGTATGTTCTCCTCTTGATTGTATGTTCTCCTCTTGATTGTATTACCTCTGTATTGATTAGTTTCATCTCTGTATTCTTGTAAACAACTGTACTGATTGTACCTTATGTAACATAGGTATGTACCAGAAGTGAGAATGCTTATCACAGCATCAAACTGTTACCTGGAGTATACCTGGAGACAGTTCCGGGGGTTAATGCCCCCTCGGCCCGGTCTGTGACCAGGTCTCATGTTGGAGTTAAACACTATTTACTTAATGGTAAAGTTGACCCAGGAGCTGGAGTATTTGTTTCTAGAAATTGGAGCATTTGAAAAATTGAAATAGACACGTAAAACTTGGAAAATTTGGTAGCACCCCCCAAAAAATGGAAAAATTAGAAAATTTGGCAACCCCCCGATGGAGTATACCCCTACGGGTAAGAGAGTGGGAGCAGAGGGGGGGGCGTAAAGGGGGCGAAGAAAAATTATAAAAAGGGAAATATTTCACTAAAAAGGGTCGGTGCCCCATTCCAAAAAAATTGGAGGTATAGCCCAACTCAAAAATTTGGAGGGGTGCGGAGCCCCCACTGAAAAAAAATCCTCTCTGAAGAAATCCCTACTACTGAGTACAGATTCCATTTTAGCTACAGACGCAAGAGTTGAAGAGTGGAAGTGCTGACTGGTGGTGTTGTATCATGTTGTTGTATCATGTTGTTGTATCATGTTGTTGTATCATGTTGTTGTATCATGCTGTTGTTGTGAATGTTATGTAAATGTGTTATAACAACTGTGTTATGTGTTGGTGTTATAACAACTGTGTTATGTGTTGGTGTTATAACCCAGTGGAAATGTATCTAATGGAGCGGTGAAATCTCCATGTATTGACTGGAATTGAGGTTGTTATATCATGTTAGTATTGACTGGAATTGAGGTTGTTATATCATGTTAGTATTGACTGGAATTGAGGTTGTTATATCATGTTAGTATTGACTGGAATTGAGGTTGTTATATCATGTTAGTATTGACTGGAATTGAGGTTGTTATATCATGTTAGTATTGACTGGAATTGAGGTTGTTATATCATGTTAGTATTGACTGGAATTGAGGTTGTTATATCATGTTAGTATTGACTGGAAGTGAGGTTGTTATATCATGTTAGTATTGACTGGAAGTGAGGTTGTTATATCATGTTAGTATTGACTGGAAGTGAGGTTGTTATATCATGTTAGTATTGACTGGAAGTGAGGTTGTTATATCATGTTAGTATTGACTGGAAGTGAGGTTGTTATATCATGTTAGTATTGACTGGAAGTGAGGTTGTTATATCATGTTAGTATTTAATGGAGAAGAGAGAAGTGAAGAGGAGAGAGATTTTTGAAATGTTAAGTGAGTGTGTAGGAACTTTTGATCCAAGTGAGAGAGTATTGCGGTAGGGGACCTAAATCCTGATATGGTAGAAATATTTAGAGAGGGTGTGGAAGGTAAGTTTGGAGTGTCAGGTGTAGATGATAATGGGAGCCCTTCGATCGAACTTTGTGTTAAAAGGCTTTTTTCACAGGTAATACATGTTAAAAAATGTGAATAAGTATACAATAAACGATATAGGGCGTAATATCAATAGTTTGTTGGACTGTGTGTTGGTAGATAAATGACTATTGGGTAGACTTTAGGATGTGTTTGTTTATAGAGGTGACACAGATTTATCAGATCACTTTTTAGTTGTAGCTACACTGAGAGTAAAAGGTAGATGGGATTCAAGGAAAATGGAAGCAGGAAGTAAGAGAGAGGTGAGGGTTTATAAAGTAGAGGAGGCAGTTAGGGTAAGATATAAACTGTTTGAGGATAGCTGGGGTAGTGAGAGTATAGGCAGTGGGGTTGAAGATGTATGGGGTAGGCTTAAGAATGTACTGTAGAGTGTTCAGCAGAAGTTTGTGGTTACAAGAAAGTGGGTGCGGTAGGGAAGAAGAGCGATTGGTGGAATGATGCTGAAAAGAGAGTAGTAAGAGAGAAAAAGTTAGTTTATGAGAAGTTTTCATGAAGTGGAAGTGATGCAAGTAGGGAGGAGTATATGTAGAGAAAAAGAGAGGCTAAGGGAGTGGTGAAATTTTTTAAAAAGAGATCAAATGGGTGGTGAGACGTTATCAACAAATTTTGTTGAAAATAAAAAGTTTTGGAGCGAGATTAATAACTGGAGAAAACCTAGGGAATGAATGGATTTGAGAGTTAATAATTAGGAGGAGAATTATTAAATGAAGAATATAACGTATCGGGATGATGGAGGGAATATTTTGAGGAATTGTTAAATGTTGAAGAAGATAGGGAAGCTGTGATTTTGTATATAGGGCAAGGAGGAATAACATCTTGCAGAAGTGAGGAAGAGCCAGTTGTGAGTGTGGGGGAAGTTCGTGAGGCAGTGGGTAGAATGAAGGGGGGTAAAGCAGCTGGGATTGATGGGATAAAAACAGAAATGTTAAAAGTGCTTGGAGATATAGTTTTGGAGTGGTTGGTGCTTATACTTAATAAATGTATGGAAGAGAGTAATGTACCTAGGGATTGGCAGAGAGAATGCACAGTTCCTTTGTATAAAGGCAAAGGGGACGAAAGAGAGTATAAAAGTTTTAGGGGAATAAATCCGTTGAATATACCTTGTAAAGTGTATGGTAGAGTTATTGAAAGAATTAAGAGTAAGACGGAGAGTAGGATAGCAGATGAACAAGGAGGCTTCAGGAAAGGTAGGGGGCGTGCGGACCAGGTGTTTACAGTGAAACATATAGGTGTATAGTATAATGTATAAGGAAACTACTCTGTCTTCCCCTCGCTCCTTTTTGAAGGCTTAAAGCACAAAGAATGCACCTGCATTGTGTCAATAAAGGCCATCAGGAAGACCTCTGAACAGTAGGTATGAATGAGTCACCACGCCCACCTCAAGACCACAATGATACCCAAGATTCCTGAGCCTGTGTGATGCTGCTACTGCCATAAGCCCGGGCATGTTAACTCAGACTTTCTCAAACTTCAAATGCGGTCTTCCACTGTGGTAAGTCCAGTTTTCAGGAGCCCATAATCAATATCGCGCCAGTACATATCTATTAAAGACAAAATGGAGGCCTTCACGGCTCCAATTCGTTGTATAGGTACAAACGAAATATCAAGAAGAATGACTGAATTTCTAATAGAAGTTACTACCTTTAAAGTTAGAGGCGTTCTTTCTTTTTAGAAGGAACTTCCTTAAATTGTTGAGTTTTATTAGAAGCTGTGGAAACGTGTTTTTTTCAGCTCCCATAAGGAAAATTTAGTTTAGGAGCAAATGCTTTACAGGTTACTTAAGTGTGGGTGTGTGGGTGTATTAGTTGAATTTCCTGTGAAAGAGGCACTAGTGCTTATCGGTAACGACGTCCAATTTTCCAACTGTCCTGATCCTGTAGCTACCATTGAATGCTCTACCACTCTTACAGTTATTGCCATAACTCAGCTATAACTGTGAGAATGCTGCCCTTACCTTGGAAGATTCAGACCTTGGGTTAGACACGTTGTTTTACGAGGGAGAAAGGGAAGCTGTTACAGTGAGGCATCTGTGGAAACCAAGAACATTATACATGGAGGCAAATAGGCGAATGTACCACATTATAATGGTGCCAACAATGTTGTGTTGATGAGAAGCTGCGATGAGAAGCTTGAAGGTAGTGATGATGTATTTGAGTGCAATATTACGAAGAGAATGTGTAGCGTTACTTAAAATATTATTGAAAAAGGTAATGAGGGATTGTAGAGGCGGTTTGGACATTTAGAGTAAATACAGAAAAATAGAATGACTAGGAGGATGCATAAATCTGGGGTGGAGGGAAGGAGAGGTAGGGGTCGTCCTAATAAAGTTGGAGGTTTTGCAAGACAGGGGCTTGGTCATCCGGCAGGCTATTGTGAGCGTTTTACATAGGAGCGAACAGAGGCAAATGGCTTGTTTGGATTTTACATGCAGTTCGAGTGTAAGCAAAGTAACGCTAATGATGGGACTCAAGAGAAGTAGTTTTAGTCAGACTTGAGTCCTGGAGGTAGGAAGTTCATTGCCCTCAATAGGGGATCTTGCAGTTTCTTGGGAAGTCAGTGACTGAGTGTTGAAAGTGTTTCGTTTTTATCGGGTCACTCTAAGTGGGAGAAGGCTGGTGTGTAGAAAACAAATAACATCAAAACAATCAATCGACAACTAGGAAACCCAGGTAATAACAATAGTAGTGATAGAGATAGGTGGTAACCAGAAATACCCCACTGGTGAAAGACAGTATGCAAGACGACCAGGAACAGCATTAATTAGGAAGATATTATAGCAGCCTATGACTTCCACTTACATCTCTCCAGTAAATTTAATATTGTTTTATCAGTGGCTAAAAGCAGTGCAGGATCAGGAGAAAGCGTTCTGTTTCTCAATTTTTTTTATTTATACACCTTGATAACATACGTTTGTCTATAATATATATAATCCACGATCTCTGTGTAGACTTCCAAGTCTTCTGCTGTCTGTCTTTGCCATGTACTCCCGTGAACTGTTTACTAAGACTGTGGCGATGAACATTCGGTGCCACAAGCAATTTCTTGGAAAACACTACACAAGGAAAAATATTTTTCTTGTTAAAAATCACTCTGGACAATTGGTTTTGTTGTTTGTAAAGTCTTAACGGGATTAGATTTAACCCTTGGATGAATGCACCTTGCGTAGCTCTCACTTGATTGTTATTAGCTTTACCATTCTCTTTGACGTATATTCTGTATGATGGGATGCCCTTGTCCGTGTTTCTCTTCTCATCTTTATCCAAAAAGCCCTGAAAGAAAACGTCGTTGCCCGTAATCTTAACGAACATCGTTGTTTGCAGCCATCACGTACATCGTATTCCGCTGCGCTCTCGTCCTTTTCTGTAATGGTATTCAATACTATCAGTTTGATGATTAATTCGCAATACATTGGTATATTTATTTCCGAAATGTTTCGCCTATACAGAGAGGTTTCAAAAACTGGAGAGTAGAAATCTCATGCAACACTGTCACCATCGCTCACATTGTTGTCAGCATAGGTCAGCGGAGCTCATATAGGTACATCGCCATTGTCAGCATCACTAACATCGTTGTCAGCATACGTCAAATACATCGTTGTCAGCAGAGCTCACATACATCAAGACAACAGTTCTGTCATTCATCAAAGACAACAGTTCTATCATCCAACCAAGACAACAGTTATGTCATCCATCCACGACGACGGTCTTTTTCATAAATCAACGACCAGTGCCGTGTAATTCATCAACGGTCACTGTCGTGTTACATCAACGACCACTGTCGTGTCACATCAACGACCACTGCCGTGTCACATCAACGACCACTGTCGTGTCACATCAACGACCACTGTCGTGTCACATCAACGACCACTGTCGTGTCACATCAACGACCACTGTCGTGTCACATCAACGACCACTGTCTTATAAATCCAAGAAAGTCCCTCAGGATCTTCGTTTCTCCTTTTCAATTCTCTCTTCATCTTCAAGTTACTTCCCTTTACACATTTTGTCCAACAAGTTACGTTATTCTTATCCCTGCCAAGTACTGGTACCTGGTATCCTGGTATCCTGGTATCCTGGTATCCTGGTGAAATTCCTCTTTGTCATGACACGAGTTGTCAACCTGGTGAAGCATTAATATCTCTTGACTGGTTGTGATCATGTTTTGACCACATTGTGAGTCTATTCCGTTTCCTGACATGTGTTGACCACCTGTTTACATAACCTCTTCACCTGATATATGTTATTCACCTGAAATTACCTTTTCTGACACCTGTTGATCACACGGTAAGATAATGCCATCCCTTAACACCTGTTGGTCGCCTGGTGGGGTACTTCCTCTTAAGACGAGTTGACTATTGAAGTTAAGATAAGATAAGATTTTCGTTCGGATTATCCTCTTAGGATAACCCAAGAAAGTCAGTGCGTCATCAAGGACTGTCTAACTTATTTCCATTGTGGTCTTCAATCTTGTCCCCCAGGATGCGACCCACACCAGTCGACTAACACCCAGGTACCTACTTGCTGCTAGGTGAGCAGGACAACAGATGTAAGGAAACGCGTCGAAATGTTTCTACCCCGCCAGGAATCGAACCCGGGCCCTCCGTGTGTGAAGCGAGAGTTTGCCAGCCAAGTGTGGCTTTTAAAGAAGGACCTCTCTAAGGTCCTCCCCTGCCGAGGCCAAGGTAGAAAATTGTCCTCCCCTGCCGAGGCCAAGGTAGAAAATTGTCCTCCCCTGCCGAGGCCAAGGTAGAAAATTGTCCTCCCCTGCCGAGGCCAAGGTAGAAAATTGTCCTCCCCTGCCGAGGCCAAGGTAGAAAATTGTCCTCCCCTGCCGAGGCCAAGGTAGAAAATTGTCCTCCCCTGCCGAGGCCAAGGTAGAAAATTGTCCTCCCCTGCCGAGGCAAAGGTAGAAAATTGTCCTCCCCTGCCGAGGCAAAGGTAGAAAAATTGTCCTCCCCTGCCGAGGCCAAGGTAGAAAATTGTCCTCCCCTGCCGAGGCCAAGGTAGAAAATTGTCCTCCCCTGCCGAGGCCAAGGTAGAAAATTGTCCTCCCCTGCCGAGGCCAAGGTGGAAAATTGTCCTCCCCTGCCGAGGCCAAGGTAGAAAATCATCCTCCCCTGCCGAGGCCAAGGTAGAAAATTGTCCTCCCCTGCCGAGGCCAGGGTAGAAAATTATCCTCCCCTGCCGAGACCAAGGTAGAAAATTATCCTCCCCTGCCGAGGCCAAGGTAGAAAATTGTCCTCCCCTGCCGAGGCCAAGGTAGAAAATTGTCCTCCTCTACCGAGGCCAAGGTAGAAAATTGTCCTCCCCTGCCGAGGCCAAGGTAGAAAATTACCCTCCCCTGCCGAGACCAAGGTAGAAAATTATCCTCCC
Source organism: Cherax quadricarinatus (assembly GCF_038502225.1). Taxonomy (NCBI): domain Eukaryota; kingdom Metazoa; phylum Arthropoda; class Malacostraca; order Decapoda; family Parastacidae; genus Cherax; species Cherax quadricarinatus. Next base: position 1,339,802 of record NC_091353.1, on the reverse strand, counting down.
CTGCCGAGGCCAAGGTAGAAAATTGTCCTCCCCTGCCGAGGCCAAGGTAGAAAATTGTCCGCCCCCACCGAGGCCAAGGTAGAAAATTATCCTCCCCTGCCGAGGCCAAGGTAGAAAATTGTCCTCCCCTACCGAGGCCAAGGTAGAAAATTATCCTCCCCTGCCGAGGCCAAGGTAGAAAATTATCCTCCCCTGCCGAGGCCAAGGTAGAAAATTATCCTCCCCTGCCGAGGCCAAGGTAGAAAATTGTCCTCCCCTACCGAGGCCAAGGTAGAAAATTATCCTCCCCTTCCGAGGCCAAGGTAGAAAATTATCCTCCCCTGCCGAGGCCAAGGTAGAAAATTGTCCTCCCCTGCCGAGGCCAAGGTAGAAAATTGTCCTCCCCTGCCGAGGCCAAGGTAGAAAATTGTCCTCCCCTGCCGAGGCCAAGGTAGAAAATTGTCCTCCCCTGCCGAGGCCAAGGTAGAAAATTGTCCTCCCCTGCCGAGGCCAAGGTAGAAAATTGTCCTCCCCTGCCGAGGCCAAGGTAGAAAATTGTCCTCCCCTGCCGAGGCCAAGGTAGAAAATTGTCCTCCCCTGCCGAGGCCAAGGTAGAAAATTGTCCTCCCCTGCCGAGGCAAAGGTAGAAAATTGTCCTCCCCTGCCGAGGCCAAGGTGGAAAATTGTCCTCCCCTGCCGAGGCCAAGGTAGAAAATCATCCTCCCCTGCCGAGGCCAAGGTAGAACATTGTCCTCCCCTGCCGAGGCCAGGGTAGAAAATTATCCTCCCCTGCCGAGACCAAGGTAGAAAATTATCCTCCCCTGCCGAGGCCAAGGTAGAAAATTGTCCTCCCCTGCCGAGGCCAAGGTAGAAAATTGTCCTCCCCTACCGAGGCCAAGGTAGAAAATTGTCCTCCCCTGCCGAGGCCAAGGTAGAAAATTATCCTCCCTGCCGAGACCAAGGTAGAAAATTATCCTCCCCTGCCGAGGCCAAGGTAGAAAATTGTCCTCCCCTGCCGAGGCCAAGGTAGAAAATTGTCCGCCCCCACCGAGGCCAAGGTAGAAAATTATCCTCCCCTGCCGAGGCCAAGGTAGAAAATTGTCCTCCCCTACCGAGGCCAAGGTAGAAAATTATCCTCCCCTGCCGAGGCCAAGGTAGAAAATTATCCTCCCCTGCCGAGGCCAAGGTAGAAAATTATCCTCCCCTGCCGAGGCCAAGGTAGAAAATTGTCCTCCCCTACCGAGGCCAAGGTAGAAAATTATCCTCCCCTTCCGAGGCCAAGGTAGAAAATTATCCTCCCCTGCCGAGGCCAAGGTAGAAAATTGTCCTCCCCTGCCGAGGCCAAGGTAGAAAATTGTCCTCCCCTACCGAGGCCAAGGTAGAAAATTATCCTCCCCTGCCGAGGCCAAGGTAGAAAATTATCCTCCCCTGCCGAGGCCAAGGTAGAAAATTATCCTCCCCTGCCGAGGCCAAGGCAGAAAATTGTCCTCCCCTGCCGAGGCCAAGGTAGAAAATTGTCCTCCCCTGCCGAGGCCAAGGTAGAAAATTGTCCTCCCCTGCCGAGGCCAAGGTAGAAAATTGTCCTCCCCTGCCGAGGCCAAGGTAGAAAATTGTCCTCCCCTGCCGAGGCAAAGGTAGAAAATTGTCCTCCCCTGCCGAGGCCAAGGTGGAAAATTGTCCTCCCCTGCCGAGGCCAAGGTAGAAAATCATCCTCCCCTGCCGAGGCCAAGGTAGAAAATTGTCCTCCCCTGCCGAGGCCAGGGTAGAAAATTATCCTCCCCTGCCGAGACCAAGGTAGAAAATTATCCTCCCCTGCCGAGGCCAAGGTAGAAAATTGTCCTCCCCTGCCGAGGCCAAGGTAGAAAATTGTCCTCCCCTACCGAGGCCAAGGTAGAAAATTGTCCTCCCCTGCCGAGGCCAAGGTAGAAAATTATCCTCCCTGCCGAGACCAAGGTAGAAAATTATCCTCCCCTGCCGAGGCCAAGGTAGAAAATTGTCCTCCCCTGCCGAGGCCAAGGTAGAAAATTGTCCGCCCCCACCGAGGCCAAGGTAGAAAATTATCCTCCCCTGCCGAGGCCAAGGTAGAAAATTGTCCTCCCCTACCGAGGCCAAGGTAGAAAATTATCCTCCCCTGCCGAGGCCAAGGTAGAAAATTATCCTCCCCTGCCGAGGCCAAGGTAGAAAATTATCCTCCCCTGCCGAGGCCAAGGTAGAAAATTGTCCTCCCCTACCGAGGCCAAGGTAGAAAATTATCCTCCCCTTCCGAGGCCAAGGTAGAAAATTATCCTCCCCTGCCGAGGCCAAGGTAGAAAATTGTCCTCCCCTGCCGAGGCCAAGGTAGAAAATTGTCCTCCCCTACCGAGGCCAAGGTAGAAAATTATCCTCCCCTGCCGAGGCCAAGGTAGAAAATTGTCCTCCCCTGCCGAGGCCAAGGCAGAAAATTGTCCTCCCCTACCGAGGCCAAGGCAGAAAATTGTCCTCCCCTACCGAGGCCAAGGCAGAAAATTGTCCTCCCCTGCCGAGGCCAAGGTAGAAAATTATAATTAAAGACCAGTTACAGAAAGGAGAAGGATCCGATTTGTAAAGTAGAGGAGTCGAGTTGTCTGTTAGTTTCATCTAAGTACGTTAACCAGGAGGTATAAACCATACCACAAGTGGGGTTAGAACCCACCATCTAACCCCACCCGTGCTATGGTTTGTCTGCAATCGTGTCATTACCATTTCGTGAGTCATGAGGTATAGCTCTAGGTCTAGCTGCTGATGCATCCTGGGACGTGGTTAATGTAGTAGGCGTAGCAACACCTGCATGAACAGTTGTGACTTGAGTTCTGCACTCATCTGTTTTCAGATTCCAACAACAACAGCAACAACAACAACAACAACAACAACAACAACAACAACAACAACAACAACAACAACAACAGCAACAACAACAACAACAACAACAACAACAACAACAACTTTCCGTGTTCGTGTTAGCTAAATTATATGCAATAGTTCTATCATCTTTTACGGGTAATATGCGTGAATTTTGCAAGTTGTTTTCCTGCAGAAATTACTCGATTTACATGCTCGCTTATTTTCTAACTATTTTTCTGGCCTAATTTGATATTTAAAATTAATATTACTTACATAACACGTACAAGTAATTAGTTGAAAACATCAGCTAATCGGTGTCGCCCTTAATATTAATCGTCCAGTTTCACATGAAGTTTTTTTTTCTGATTTTGTTTCACGCTTTTTTCTATAAGCTTTTCTTTTATCCTTTTTAATATTAAGAGAGCGAGTTTTTTGACCCCAGAAATAAACACGAGGTGATATTCCTACTCTTCGTCTCGCTTAACGCAATAAAGATCACGTTCTTTTTACAGGAGTTGGTTTTATGTTGATAAATTTTCATGATTTTTTTGAGGAAAGTCTCCTTGTAAAATTTAAAACAGTTTATCAATATATGCAAAACGTTGAAAAATAGAAACAAATAATTTGAACCTTGAAATAAACAGTTTCTTCCAGGTTATCTTATATCTGTAATAAAGTTGGTAGAATTACCGACAATATGTAAAGTAAAAGGACACAAGTGCAACTAATGTGACATTTATTGTAGCAACGTTTCGCTCTCCAGGAGCTTTATCAAGCCATTATAAAGCTCCTGGAGAGCGAAACGTTGCTACAATAAATGTCACATTAGTTGCACTTGTGTCCTTTTACTTTACATATCTTATATCTAATTATTCTAATACTCATTGTAACAACCAGTTCAGTGACAGTCTATAAAATTATATAAAACCATCTGGCTAATCAAACCATAAGACAAATTTTAAAGTTATATATCGATGCTCCATCACCTTGGATGTAAACCCGCATCATTTTTGGTGAAACTGGAGTACGGACTCACGAAATCGTAATGACCTACGATCAGTGTTAGAAAACTCCAGACCGACGTGTTTGTGCATTCTGCAGAAAGAAATAGTGGTTTTTCAGGATGTGAAACAATTATCAGACTAAACCTTTAAACCAGATTTGTTTTAGACACTCTCAAATGTATTATTGTTATTCCACTGTTATTTATAAAGAGTAACTAAAATAACTCACTGTATCAGATTCATTATATTTTGATTCTGCACGTCTCTCAACACCCTAAAATTCACTTGATTTATATTCCCATATGTAGATTTATTAAACAACTATGGAGACATTATATATTATTTTCTAAGCCCTACATCACTGGCAACATGGCGGATGATGTCTGTGATGACATACTGCGTTACTAAAAAGGGTGAAGATTTTTCAGGCGAAGAGTGAGGCTTAGGTTAGATTATGTAGGTACCGTAACCTTAACCTTAACCTAGCCTAACCCCTAACCTAACCTAACCTAACCTAACCTAACCTAACCTAACCTAACCTAACCTAACCTAACCTAACCTAACCTAACCTAACCTAACCTAACCTAACCTAACATAACCTAACCTAACCTAACCTAACCTAACCTAACCTAACCTAACCTAACCTAACCTAACCTAACCTAACCTAACCTAACCTAACCTAACCTACCCTAACCTAACCTAACCTAACCTAACCTAACCTAACCTAACCTAACCTAACCTAACCTAACCTAACCTAACCTAACCTAACCTAACCTAACCTAACCTAACCTAACCTAACCTAACCTAACTTAACCTAACCTAACTTAACCTAACCTAACCTAACCTAACCTAACCTAACCTAACCTAACCTAACCTAACCTAACCTAACCTAACCTAACCTAACCTAACCTAACCTAACCTAACCTAACCTAACCTAACCTAACCTAACCTAACCTAACCTAACCTAACCTAACCTAACCTAACCTAACCTAACCTAACCTAACCTAACCTAACCTAACCTAACCTAACTTAACCTAACTTAACCTAACCTAACTTAACCTAACCTAACCTAACCTAACCTAACCTAACCTAACCTAACCAAACCTAACTTAACAGAACCTAACCTAACCTAACCTAACCTAACTTAGCTTAACTTAACCTAACCTAACCTAACCTAACCGAACCTAACCTAACCTAACCTAACCTAACCTAACCTAACCTAACTTAACCTAACTTAACCTAACCTAACTTAACATAACCTAACTTAACCTAACCTAACTTAACCTAACCTAACTTAACATAACCTAACTTAACCTAACCTAACTTAACCTAACCTAACTTAACCTAACCTAACTTAACCTAACCTAACTTAACCTAACTTAACCTAACCTAACCTAACCTAACCTAACATAACCTAACCTAACCTAACCTAACCTAACTTAACCTAACCTAACTTAACCTAACCTAACTTAACCTAACCTAACTTAACCTAACCTAACTTAACATAACCTAACTTAACCTAACCTAACTTAACATAACCTAACTTAACCTAACCTAACTTAACCTAACCTAACTTAACCTAACCTAACTTAACCTAACCTAACTTAACATAACCTAACTTAACCTAACCTAACTTAACATAACCTAACTTAACCTAACCTAACTTAACCTAACCTAACCTAACCTAACCTAACCTAACCTAACCTAACCTAACCTAACCTAACCTAACCTAGCCTAACTTAACCTAACTTAACATAACCTAACTTAACCTAACTTAACATAACCTAACTTAACCTAACCTAACTTAACCTAACTTAACATAACCTAACTTAACATAACCTAACTTAACCTAACTTAACATAACCTAACTTAACCTAACCTAACCTAACCTAACCTAACCTAACCTAACTTAACCTAACCTAACCTAACCTAACCTAACCTAACCTAACCTAACCTAACCTAACCTAACCTAACCTAACCTAACCTAACCTAACCTAACCTAACCTAACCTAACCTAACCTAACCTTAACCTAACCTAACCTAACCTAACCTAACCTAACCTAACTAACCTAACCTAACCTAACCTAACCTAACCTAACCTAACCTAACCTAACCTAACCTAACCTAACCTAACCTAACCTAACCTAACCTAACCTAACCTAACCTAACCTAACCTAACCTAACCTAACCTAACCTAACCTAACCTAACCTAACTTAACCTAACCTAACCTAACCTAACCTAACCTAACCTAACCTAACCTAACCTAACCTAACCTAACCTAACCTAACCTAACCTAACCTAACCTAACTTAACCTAACCTAACCTAACCTAACCTAACCTAACCTAACCTAACCTAACCTAACCTAACCTAACCTAACCTAACCTAACTTAACCTAACCTAACCTAACCTAACCTAACCTAACCTAACCTAACCTAACCTAACCTAACCTAACCTAACCTAACCTAACCTAACCTAACCTAACCTAACCTAACCTAACCTAACCTAACCTAACCTAACCTAACCTAACCTAACCTAACCTAACTTAACCTAACCTAACTTAACCTAACCTAACCTAACCTAACCTAACTTAACCTAACCTAACCTAACCTAACCTAACCTAACCTAACCTAACCTAACCTAACCTAACCTAACCTAACCTAACCTAACCTAACCTAACCTAACCTAACCTAACCTAACCTAACCTAACCTAACCTAACCTAACCTAACCTAACCTAACTTAACCTAACCTAACCTAACCTAACCTAACCTAACCTAACCTAACCTAACCTAACCTAACCTAACCTAACCTAACCTAACCTAACCTAACCTAACCTAACCTAACCTAACCTAACCTAACTTAACCTAACCTAACCTAACCTAACCTAACCTAACCTAACCTAACCTAACCTAACCTAACCTAACCTAACCTAACCTAACCTAACCTAACCTAACCTAACCTAACCTAACCTAACCTAACCTAACCTAACCTAACCTAACCTAACCTAACCTAACCTAACCTAACCTAACCTAACCTAACCTAACCTAACCTAACCTAACCTAACTAACCTAACCTAACCTAACCTAACCTAACCTAACCTAACCTAACTTAACCTAACCTAACCTAACCTAACCTAACCTAACCTAACCTAACCTAACCTAACCTAACCTAACCTAACCTAACCTAACCTAACCTAACCTAACCTAACCTAACCTAACCTAACCTAACCTAACCTAACTTAACCTAACCTAACCTAACCTAACCTAACCTAACCTAACCTAACCTAACCTAACCTAACCTAACCTAACCTAACCTAACCTAACCTAACCTAACCTAACCTAACCTAACCTAACCTAACCTAACCTAACCTAACCTAACCTAACCTAACTTAACCTAACCTAACCTAAGTTAACATAACTTAACATAACCTGACTTAACCTAACCTAACCTTAACCTAACCTAACCTAGCCTAACTTAACCTAACCTAACTTAACCTAACCTAACTTAACCTAACCTAACTTAACCTAACCTAACCTAACCTAACATAACTTAACATAACCTAACCTAACCTAACTAACCTAACCTAACCTAACCTAACCTAACCTAACTTAACCTAACCTAACCTAACCTAACCTAACCTAACCTAACCTAACCTAACCTAACCTAACCTAACCTAACCTAACTTAACCTAACCTAACCTAACCTAACCTAACCTAACCTAACCTAACCTAACCTAACCTAACCTAACCTAACCTAACCTAACTTAACCTAACCTAACTTAACCTAACCTAACTTAACCTAACCTAACTTAACCTAACCTAACCTAACCTAACTTAACCTAACTTAACCTAACCTAACCTAACCTAACCTAACCTAACTTAACCTAACCTAACTTAACCTAACCTAACATAACCTAACCTAACTTAACCTAACATAACCTAACCTAACCTAACCTAACCTAACCTAACCTAACCTAACCTAACCTAACCTAACCTAACCTTACCTAACCTAGCCTAACCTAACCTAACCTAACCTGACCTAACCTAACTAAAACCTAACCTAACTAAAACCTAACTTAACTAAAACCTAACCTAACTTAACTAAAACCTAACCTAACTTAACTAAAACCTAACCTAACTTAACTAAAACCTAACCTAACTTAACTAAAACCTAACCTAACTTAACTAAAACCTAACCTAACTTAACTAAAACCTAACCTAACTTAACCTAACCTAACCTAACCTAACCTAACCTAACCTAACCTAACCTAACCTAACCTAACCTAACTTAACCTAACCTAACCTAACCTAACCTAACCTAACTTAACCTAACCTAACCTAACCTAACCTAACCTAACCTAACCTAACCTAACCTAACCTAACCTAACCTAACTTAACCTAACCTAACCTAACCTAACCTAACCTAACCTAACCTAACCTAACCTAACCTAACCTAACCTAACCTAACCTAACCTAACCTAACCTAACCTAACCTAACCTAACCTAACCTAACCTAACCTAACCTAACCTAACCTAACCTAACCTAACCTAACCTAACCTAACCTAACCTAACCTAACCTAACCTAACCTAACCTAACCTAACCTAACCTAACCTAACCTAACCTAACCTAACCTAACCTAACCTAACCTAACCTAACCTAACCTAACCTAACCTAACCTAACCTAACCTAACCTAACCTAACCTAACCTAACCTAACCTAACCTAACCTAACCTAACCTAACCTAACCTAACCTAACCTAACCTAACCTAACCTAACCTAACCTAACCTAACCTAACCTAACCTAACCTAACCTAACCTAACCTAACCTAACCTAACCTAACCTAACCTAACCTAACCTAACCTAACCTAACCTAACCTAACCTAACCTAACCTAACCTAACCTAACCTAACCTAACCTAACCTAACCTAACATAACCTAACCTAACCTAACCTAACCTAACCTAACCTAACCTAACCTAACCTAACCTAACCTAACCTAACCTAACCTAACCTAACCTAACCTAACCTAACCTAACCTAACCTAACCTAACCTAACCTAACCTAACCTAACCTAACCTAACCTAACCTAACCTAACCTAACCTAACCTAACCTAACCTAACCTAACCTAACCTAACCTAACCTAACCTAACCTAACCTAACCTAACCTAACCTAACCTAACCTAACCTAACCTAACCTAACCTAACCTAACCTAACCTAACCTAACCTAACCTAACCTAACCTAACCTAACCTAACCTAACCTAACCTAACCTAACCTAACCTAACCTAACCTAACCTAACCTAACCTAACCTAACCTAACCTAACCTAACCTAACCTAACCTAACCTAACCTAACTTAACCTAACCTAACCTAACCTAACCTAACCTAACCTAACCTAACCTAACCTAACCTAACCTAACCTAACCTAACCTAACCTAACCTAACCTAACCTAACCTAACCTAACCTAACCTAACCTAACCTAACCTAACCTAACCTAACCTAACCTAACCTTAACCTAACAAAACTAACCTAACCTAACCTAACCTAACCTAACCTAACCTAACCTAACCTAACTAACCTAACCTAACCTAACCTAACCTAACCTAACCTAACCTAACCTAACCTAACCTAACCTAACCTAACCTAACCTAACCTAACCTAACCTAACCTAACCTAACCTAACCTAACCTAACCTAACCTAACCTAACCTAACCTAACCTAACCTAACCTAACCTAACCTAACCTAACCTAACCTAACCTAACCTAACCTAACCTAACCTAACCTAACCTAACCTAACCTAACCTAACCTAACCTAACCTAACCTAACCTAACCTAACCTAACCTAACCTAACCTAACCTAACCTAACCTAACCTAACCTAACCTAACCTAACCTAACCTAACCTAACCTAACCTAACCTAACCTAACCTAACCTAACCTAACCTAACCTAACCTAACCTAACCTAACCTAACCTAACCTAACCTAACCTAACCTAACCTAACCTAACCTAACCTAACCTAACCTAACCTAACCTAACCTAACCTAACCTAACCTAACCTAACCTAACCTAACCTAACCTAACCTAACCTAACCTAACCTAACCTAACCTAACCTAACCTAACCTAACCTAACCTAACCTAACCTAACCTAACCTAACCTAACCTAACCTAACCTAACCTAACCTAACCTAACCTAACCTAACCTAACATAACCTAACCTAACCTAACCTAACCTAACCTAACCTAACCTAACCTAACCTAACTTAACCTAACCTAACCTAACCTAACCTAACCTAACCTAACCTAACCTAACCTAACCTAACCTAACTTAACCTAACCTAACCTAACTTAACATAACCTAACTTAACCTAACCGAGCCTCACTCTTTGCTTCTTTCATTAACTTAATGTTTCTTTACACATCATTTATCTTTCTAAATCCATAAATGTGAAGGAAAAAAATATTTTCTCCGCCTGTGTATCCTTCACTAATATCCTTCAGTATAAACATCTGTCGTAAATATCCTTCAGTATAAACATCTGGCGTAAATATCCTTCAGTATAAACATCTGTCGTAAATATCCTTCAGTATAAACATCTGTCGTAAATATCCTTCAGTATAAACATCTGGCGTAAATATCCTTCAGTATAAACATCTGGCGTAAATATCCTTCAGTATAAACATCTGGCGTAAATATCCTTCAGTATAAACATCTGTCGTAAATATCCTTCAGTATAAACATCTGGGGTAAATATCCTTCAGTATAAACATCTGTCGTAAATATCCTTCAGTATAAACATCTGGCGTAAATATCCTTCAGTATAAACATCTGTCGTAAATATCCTTCAGTATAAACATCTGGGGTAAATATCCTTCAGTATAAACATCTGTTGTAAATATCCTTCAGTATAAACATCTGTCGTAAATATCCTTCAGCATAAACATCTGTTGTAAATATCCTTCAGTATAAACATCTGTCGTAAATATCCTTCAGTATAAACATCTGGGGTAAATATCCTTCAGTATAAACATCTGGCGTAAATATCCTTCAGTATAAACATCTGTCGTAAATATCCTTCAGTATAAACATCTGTCGTAAATATCCTTCAGTATAAACATCTGTCGTAAATATCCTTCAGTATAAACATCTGTTGTAAATATCCTTCAGTATAAACATCTGTTGTAAATATCCTTCAGTATAAACATCTGTTGTAAATATCCTTCAGTATAAACATCTGTCGTAAATATCCTTCAGTATAAACATCTGTTGTAAATATCCTTCAGTATAAACATCTGTTGTAAATATCCTTCAGTATAAACATCTGTTGTAAATATCCTTCAGTATAAACATCTGTCGTAAATATCCTTCAGTATAAACATCTGTTGTAAATATCCTTCAGTATAAACATCTGTTGTAAATATCCTTCAGTATAAACATCTGTTGTAAATATCCTTCAGTATAAACATCTGTTGTAAATATCCTTCAGTATAAACATCTGTTGTAAATATCCTTCAGTATAAACATCTGTTGTAAATATCCTTCAGTATAAACATCTGTTGTAAATATCCTTCAGTATAAACATCTGTTGTAAATATCCTTCAGTATAAACATCTGTTGTAAATATCCTTCAGTATAAACATCTGTTGTAAATATCCTTCAGTATAAACATCTGTCGTAAATATCCTTCAGTATAAACATCTGGCGTAAATATCCTTCAGTATAAACATCTGTCGTAAATATCCTTCAGTATAAACATCTGGCGTAAATATCCTTCAGTATAAACATCTGTTGTAAATATCCTTCAGTATGAACATCTGTTGTAAATATCCTTCAGTATAAACATCTGTTGTAAATATCCTTCAGTATAAACATCTGTCGTAAATATCCTTCAGTATAAACATCTGGCGTAAATATCCTTCAGTATAAACATCTGTCGTAAATATCCTTCAGTATAAACATCTGGCGTAAATATCCTTCAGTATAAACATCTGGCGTAAATATCCTTCAGTATAAACATCTGTCGTAAATATCCTTCAGTATAAACATCTGTCGTAAATATCCTTCAGTATAAACATCTGGCGTAAATATCCTTCAGTATAAACATCTGTCGTAAATATCCTTCAGTATAAACATCTGTCGTAAATATCCTTCAGTATAAACATCTGGCGTAAATATCCTTCAGTATAAACATCTGTCGTAAATATCCTTCAGTATAAACATCTGGCGTAAATATCCTTCAGTATAAACATCTGGCGTAAATATCCTTCAGTATAAACATCTGGCGTAAATATCCTTCAGTATAAACATCTGTCGTAAATATCCTTCAGTATAAACATCTGGCGTAAATATCCTTCAGTATAAACATCTGGCGTAAATATCCTTCAGTATAAACATCTGGCGTAAATATCCTTCAGTATAAACATCTGTCGTAAATATCCTTCAGTATAAACATCTGGCGTAAATATCCTTCAGTATAAACATCTGGCGTAAATATCCTTCAGTATAAACATCTGGCGTAAATATCCTTCAGTATAAACATCTGGCGTAAATATCCTTCAGTATAAACATCTGGCGTAAATATCCTTCAGTATAAACATCTGGCGTAAATATCCTTCAGTATAAACATCTGTCGTAAATATCCTTCAGTATAAACATCTGGCGTAAATATCCTTCAGTATAAACATCTGGCGTAAATATCCTTCAGTATAAACATCTGGCGTAATTATCAATTAACCTCCTAAGGTCCCTTTATCTACTTTCTTCTGTATTTTGTGTCTTATCCATAATTCTTTCAATAATATTTTGATTAAGTACTTACTAGATACACTCAATTGGTTTATTTCAATAGATTTTTTACACCCTTTTTTCTCCCCTTTTGTATTATACAAAGAATCAATGAAATTCTCTGTCAGTACTAAGGTACACGTCCCCTAGCAGCTTGTGAATGTGACCTGACCTGATTAGGTTGGGGCATTGGCTTAAGCCGGTAGGAAACTTGGATCTGCCTCGCATGGGCCAGTAGGCCTGCTGCAGTGTTCCTTCTTTATGTTCTTTCTTCTTATATATTAAAAAAACACACGTACTTTACGCTATTTTATCCCATTATTTTTCTCCCACATATATTTTTTTCCCATATACAACACAAGGTCTTATCGACTCTCATTAAATATTATTTCTTCCTGTAAATTTGCATAAAATTACATCGTGTATCTCACCTTGGAACAAACTCCCGAGTACCGTTGTAGAAGCTAAAACGTTGTGTAGCTTTAAACATTGGTTGGATAAATATATGTGTGGGTGTAGGTGGGTGTGAGTTGGAACTGACTAGCTTGTGCTAATATATCTGATGATGTGCTCTTTCCTTAAGTGGATGTGACCTGACCTGACTAGGTTGGGTTGGATTTGAGTGGGACTTGCACATCAGAGCTTATTTCTTGAGTAGCATTGAAAATTGGGTTGGTCAAATGTTTGTTAGTGGGATGAAATGTAAAGGACCTGCCTAGTATGGGCCAACAGGCCTGCTGCAGTGTTCCTCCTTTCTTATGTTCTTATGTCATTGGCCTAAGAGGCTGGAGACCTGAACGTGCCTCGTATCGGCCAGTAGGTCTGCTGCAGTGTTCCTTCTTTCTCATGAAGATCATTTACGTCACCAGAGCTTCACTCTTTCTTCACACAACTTTTGCATTCCCGTTTTAACATCTCCCCTATTTCTTTATCTATTAAATTCATTTGCTCCCCAGACTTTCTCCATTTATTAATTAATCTGTAAAATATTTTTCTCATTCTCAGCAAAAAAAAATGCTAATAAAATCTCATTCATTATATCCGATTTTTTTTATACAATCTCTAATTATTCGCTTAACTTTCTTTTTTTTTTTTTTGCTGCATATAATATGCCTTTCGAATATCATTCAATCATTATTAATATAGCCAACACGGAGGGCTGAACCCACCAGGGTTTAGCGCTCATTCTAACATTGCAAAAGCTTCTGATGTTACTCAAGAAATTGTTAATTTTTCACCCTGACCATCTTCTAATAATCACAGACAACTGTGGTACACTCACACACTGGTTTCAGTAATTTACTCCATATCTAAGCTCATTATCAACTCATTATCGCTTCTTCCACTATTTCCTGTCTCCTAGTAACTGTCTCCTAGTAACTGTCTCCTAGTAACTGTCTCCTAGTAACTGTCTCCTAGTAACTGTCTCCTAGTAACTGTCTTTTAGTATCTGTCACCTAGTAACTGTCTCCTAGTAACTGTCTCCTAGTAACTGTCTCCTAGTAACTGTCTCCTAGTAACTGTCTCCTAGTAACTGTCTCCTAGTAACTGTCTCCTAGTAACTGTCTTTTAGTATCTGTCACCTAGTAACTGTCTCCTAGTAACTGTCTCCTAGTAATTGTCTCCTAGTAACTGTCTCATAGTAACTGTCTCCTAGTAACTGTCTCCTAGTATATGTCTCCTAGTAGCTGTCTCCTAGTAACTGTCTCCTAGTAACTGTCTCCTAGTAACTGTCTCCTAGTAACTGTCTTTTAGTATCTGTCACCTAGTAACTGTCTCCTAGTAACTGTCTCCTAGTAACTGTCTCCTAGTAACTGTCTCCTAGTAACTGTCTCCTAGTAACTGTCTCCTAGTAACTGTCTCCTAGTAACTGTCTCCTAGTATCTGTCTCCTAGTAACTGTCTCCTAGTAACTGTCTTTTAGTATCTGTCACCTAGTAACTGTCTCCTAGTAACTGTCTCCTAGTAATTGTCTCCTAGTATCTGTCTCCTAGTAACTGTCTCCTAGTAACTGTCTCCTAGTAACTGTCTCCTAGTATCTGTCTCCTAGTAACTGTCTCCTAGTAACTGTCTCCTAGTAACTGTCTCCTAGTAACTGTCTCCTAGTAACTGTCTCCTAGTAACTGTCTCCTAGTAAGTCTCCTAGTATCTGTCTCCTAGTAACTGTCTCCTAGTAACTGTCTCCTAGTAACTGTCTCCTAGTAACTGTCTCCTAGTATCTGTTTCCTAGTAACTGTCTCCTAGTAACTGTCTCCTAGTATCTGTCACCTAGTAACTGTCTCCTAGTAACTGTCTCCTAGTAACTGTCTCCTAGTAATTGTCTCCTAGTAACTGTCTCCTAGTATCTGTCTCCTAGTAACTGTCTCCTAGTAACTGTTTCCTAGTATCTGTCTGCTAGTAACTGTCTCCAAGTATCTGTCTCCTAGTAGCTGTCTCCTAGTAACTGTCTCCTAGTATCTGTCTCCTAGTAACTGTCTCCTAGTAACTGTCTCCTAGTAACTGTCTCCTAGTAACTGTCTCCTAGTAATTGTCTCCTAGTATCTGTCTCTTAGTAACTGTCTCCTAGTAACTGTCTCCTAGTAACTGTCTCCTAGTATCTGTCTCCTAGTAACTGTCTCCTAGTAACTGTCTCCTAGTAACTGTCTCCTAGTATCTGTCTCCTAGTAACTGTCTCCTAGTAACTGTCTCCTAGTAACTGTCTCCTAGTAACTGTCTCCTAGTAACTGTCTCCTAGTAACTGTCTCCTAGTAACTGTCTCCTAGCAACGGTCTCCAGTAACTGTCTCCTAGTAACTGTCTCCTAGCAACGGTCTCCAGTAACTGTCTCCTAGTAACTGTCTCCTAGTAACTGTCTCCTAGTAACTGTCTCCTAGCAACGGTCTCCAGTAACTGTCTCCTAGTAACTGTCTCCTAGCAACGGTCTCCAGTAACTGTCTCCTAGTAACTGTCTCCTAGCAACGGTCTCCAGTAACTGTCTCCTAGTAACTGTCTCCTAGTAACTGTCTCCTAGTAACTGTCTCCTAGTAACTGTCTCCTAGTAACTGTGTTGCTAATTGATGTACAGGTTACTTGTAGCAGTCATGTCCTTCATGTTACTTGTAGCAGTCATGTCCTTCATGATACTTCTAGCATTCATGTCCTTCATGTTACTTGTAGCAGTCATGTCTTTCGTGTTACTTGTAGCAGTCATGTCCTTCATGTTACTTGTAGCAGTCATGTCCTTCATGTTACTTGTATCAGTCATGTCTTTCGTGTTACTTGTAGCAGTCATGTCTTTCGTGTTACTTGTAGCAGTCATGTCCTTCATGTTACTTGTAGCATTCATGTCCTTCATGTTACTTGCAGCAGTCATGTCCTTCATGTTACTTGTAGCAGTCATGTCCTTCATGTTACTTGTAGCAGTCATGTCCTTCATGTTACTTGTAGCAGTCATGTCCTTCATGTTACTTGCAGCAGTCATGTCCTTCATGTTACTTGTAGCAGTCATGTCCTTCATGTTACTTGTAGCAGTCATGTCCTTCATGTTACTTGTAGCAGTCACGTCCTTCATGTTACTTGTAGCAGTCATGTCCTTCATGTTACTTGTAGCAGTCATGTCCTTCATGTTACTTGTAGCAGTCATGTCCTTCATGTTACTCATGTTACTTGTAGCAGTCACGTCCTTCATGTTACTTGTAGCAGTCATGTCCTTCATGTTACTCATGTTACTTGTAGCAGTCATGTCCTTCATGTTACTTGTAGCAGTCATGTCCTTCATGTTACTTGTAGCAGTCATGTCCTTCATGTTACTTGTAGCAGTCACGTCCTTCATGTTACTTGTAGCAGTCATGTCCTTCATGTTACTCATGTTACTTGTAGCAGTCATGTCCTTCATGTTACTTGTAGCAGTCATGTCCTTCATGTTACTTGTAGCAGTCATGTCCTTCATGTTACTCATGTTACTTGTAGCAGTCATGTCCTTCATGTTACTTGTAGCAGTCATGTCCTTCATGTTACTCATGTTACTTGTAGCAGTCATGTCCTTCATGTTACTTGTAGCAGTCATGTCCTTCATGTTACTCATGTTACTTGTAGCAGTCATGTCCTTCATGTTACTTGTAGCAGTCATGTCCTTCATGTTACTTGTAGCAGTCATGTCCTTCATGTTACTTGTAGCAGTCATGTCCTTCATGTTACTTGTAGCAGTCACGTCCTTCATGTTACTTGTAGCAGTCATGTCCTTCATGTTACTCATGTTACTTGTAGCAGTCATGTCCTTCATGTTACTTGTAGCAGTCATGTCCTTCATGTTACTTGTAGCAGTCATGTCCTTCATGTTACTTGTAGCAGTCATGTCCTTCATGTTACTTGTAGCAGTCATGTCCTTCATGTTACTTGTAGCAGTCATGTCCTTCATGTTACTTGTAGCAGTCATGTCCTTCATGTTACTCATGTTACTTGTAGCAGTCATGTCCTTCATGTTACTTGTAGCAGTCACGTCCTTCATGTTACTTGTAGCAGTCATGTCCTTCATGTTACTCATGTTACTTGTAGCAGTCATGTCCTTCATGTTACTCATGTTACTTGTAGCAGTCATGTCCTTCATGTTACTTGTAGCAGTCATGTCCTTCATGTTACTTGTAGCAGTCATGTCCTTCATGTTACTCATGTTACTTGTAGCAGTCATGTCCTTCATGTTACTCATGTTACTTGTAGCAGTCATGTCCTTCATGTTACTTGTAGCAGTCATGTCCTTCATGTTACTTGTAGCAGTCATGTCCTTCATGTTACTCATGTTACTTGTAGCAGTCATGTCCTTCATGTTACTCATGTTACTTGTAGCAGTCATGTCCTTCATGTTACTTGTAGCAGTCATGTCCTTCATGTTACTTGTAGCAGTCACGTCCTTCATGTTACTTGTAGCAGTCATGTCCTTCATGTTACTCATGTTACTTGTAGCAGTCATGTCCTTCATGTTACTTGTAGCAGTCATGTCCTTCATGTTACTTGTAGCAGTCATGTCCTTCATGTTACTTGTAGCAGTCATGTCCTTCATGTTACTTGTAGCAGTCATGTCCTTCATGTTACTTGTAGCAGTCATGTCCTTCATGTTACTTGTAGCAGTCATGTCCTTCATGTTACTTGTAGCAGTCATGTCCTTCATGTTACTTGTAGCAGTCATGTCCTTCATGTTACTCATGTTACTTGTAGCAGTCATGTCCTTCATGTTACTTGTAGCAGTCACGTCCTTCATGTTACTTGTAGCAGTCATGTCCTTCATGTTACTCATGTTACTTGTAACAGTCATGTCCTTCATGTTACTCATGTTACTTGTAGCAGTCATGTCCTTCATGTTACTTGTAGCAGTCATGTCCTTCATGTTACTCATGTTACTTGTAGCAGTCATGTCCTTCATGTTACTCATGTTACTTGTAGCAGTCATGTCCTTCATGTTACTTGTAGCAGTCATGTCCTTCATGTTACTTGTAGCAGTCATGTCCTTCATGTTACTTGTAGCAGTCATGTCCTTCATGTTACTCATGTTACTTGTAGCAGTCATGTCCTTCATGTTACTCATGTTACTTGTAGCAGTCATATCCTTCATGTTACTTGTAGCAGTCACGTCCTTCATGTTACTTGTAGCAGTCATGTCCTTCATGTTACTTGTAGCAGTCATGTCCTTCATGTTACTTGTAGCAGTCACGTCCTTCATGTTACTTGTAGCAGTCATGTCCTTCATGTTACTCATGTTACTTGTAGCAGTCATGTCCTTCATGTTACTTGTAGCTGTCACGTCCTTCATGTTACTTGTAGCAGTCATGTCCTTCATGTTACTCATGTTACTTGTAGCAGTCATGTCCTTCATGTTACTCATGTTACTTGTAGCAGTCATGTCCTTCATGTTACTTGTAGCAGTCATGTCCTTCATGTTACTTGTAGCAGTCATGTCCTTCATGTTACTTGTAGCAGTCATGTCCTTCATGTTACTTGTAGCAGTCATGTCCTTCATGTTACTTGTAGCAGTCATGTCCTTCATGTTACTTGTAGCAGTCATGTCCTTCATGTTACTTGTAGCAGTCATGTCCTTCGTGTTACTTGTAGCAGTCATGTCCTTCATGTTACTTGTAGCAGTCATGTCCTTCGTGTTACTTGTAGCAGTCATGTCCTTCATGTTACTTGTAGCAGTCATGTCTTTCATGTTACTTGTAGCAGTCATGTCCTTCATGTTACTTGTAGCAGTCATGTCCTTCATGTTACTTGTAGCAGTCATGTCCTTCATGTTACTTGTAGCAGTCATGTCTTTCATGTTACTTGTAGCAGTCATGTCCTTCATGTTACTTGTAGCAGTCATGTCCTTCGTGTTACTTGTAGCAGTCATGTCCTTCATGTTACTTGTAGCAGTCATGTCCTTCGTGTTACTTGTAGCAGTCATGTCCTTCATGTTACTTGTAGCAGTCATGTCTTTCATGTTACTTGTAGCAGTCATGTCCTTCATGTTACTTGTAGCAGTCATGTCCTTCATGTTACTTGTAGCAGTCATGTCCTTCATGTTACTTGTAGCAGTCATGTCTTTCATGTTACTTGTAGCAGTCATGTCCTTCATGTTACTTGTAGCAGTCATGTCCTTCATGTTACTTGTAGCAGTCATGTCTTTCATGTTACTTGTAGCAGTCATGTCCTTCATGTTACTTGTAGCAGTCATGTCCTTCGTGTTACTTGTAGCAGTCATGTCCTTCATGTTACTTGTAGCAGTCATGTCTTTCATGTTACTTGTAGCAGTCATGTCCTTCATGTTACTTGTAGCAGTCATGTCCTTCATGTTACTTGTAGCAGTCATGTCCTTCGTGTTACTTGTAGCAGTCATGTCCTTCGTGTTACTTGTAGCAGTCATGTCCTTCATGTTACTTGTAGCAGTAATGTCCTTCATGTTACTTGTAGCAGTCATGTCCTTCGTGTAGTTGATAGACATTGATCCTAGAATATCTTTCTTAATAATAATAATAATAATAATAATAATAATAATAATAATAATAATAATAATAATAATAATAATAATAATAATAATAATATCGTTATTTACTACAAGTACATGTACAAGGTCTACAGACCAATTAGGTCAGTTTTGTCCCAGGATGCGACCCACACCAGTCCACTAACACTCAGGTACCCATTTTATACTGATGGGTGAACGGGGACAGCAGGTGTCTTATGGAAACGTCCTAATGTTTTCCAGCCGTACCGGAGATTCGAACTCCGGACCTCAGTGTGTGAGCTAGCTACGGGACACTTAGTGTTTATGTGCTGAGAGGAGGAGTAGTGCATTATTAGTATTGTTAAAGATTAGCCGGTATTCTCCCGGCCCGGGCCTTTTCCAAGTGGTGACCCGGCCTTGGCTCCCTCTTTAGGGAGTGTCTGAGACCTAAGTCTCCCATGGGAGGAGGCACAAGTACCTCTTCATCTTTGGGACCAACTGTCCCCAGGCCTAGCCACAAGCTAGGCGTCTCTGATCTGCCATCCCCGCCCCAAGGGGGCTAATAGGAATGACAGGCTTATGAGCTGCAAGCTTGGGCTCAGGCACCTACCCTACCCTAAAAGGGCTGGGCATGGTGTCGATGACCAGTAGAGCATTAACTCTCAGTTTACTTAAACCCAGTTTAACGAATTCAATTCTCCCTTAGTCTTCGTGCACAGATTATTTATGTACAACCTTAATGATCCTCATGTACTTACTAGGCAGGAAACCTGACTTACGGATTTTAAAATAAGAGTTTCGTTAGTTTAGAGAAAACCCTGATAACGAGGAGAGTTGACGGTCACCATTGTGCAATACAGGCAGCTCCTGAGTTCACAATTCCACGTAGAGTTGTCAGTCATTATTGTATAGCGCAGTGGCAGCTCACGGGCTCATGTTACCCACGATGGTTGATGGTCATCATTGAATATGGAGATTACTGGCCGCTCCAATACTTACAGTATATTATACCTATTGTTCAATTTGTATAGGACACTTACCAATATTCGTTGCTTATTTAAACCAGCGTTTTGTATATTCCTTTTAGGTTCGGGTTCTATAATGATCGATTCTCAAATTATTCCAATAGGAATATATCAGTTCCCGTATCTTAAATTTTTTTTTTCCTGACTATTTTCAGTTCTCCAGTATTCTTTTCTCACAGCTCCTCCCCCTGTCATTTATCTCTCGTGTCCCCTCTTTGTCGTTTCTTCTTTTTATCACAGGTTCTCTCCATCTCAACTCACATCACGTGCTAGTAATATCTACTATCTTCCTTACCAATTTCTCTCTTTAATTCCCTCCTCTTATTTAATTTATTTACATTCTTTTTCCACTATTTATCCTGCTTTATATTTCTGGCTGCCCATCCATAATTGATATCTAATATTGTTTCTGTGTTTTTCAGTTTATCTACGATAAGACGATTACCTGAAATGTTTCCCCTTCTGCAATGAACAATAATGATTCGCTGAGTCAAAATGAATTTATTAATATCAAGAATATATATATTTAATTTAAAAATTAATTTATATCGTTATTTTATCAAGGTCGGCCAAGAGAGCTTGGGAGACATGGTGTGTGTGTGTGTGTGTGTGTGTGTGTGTGTGTGTGTGTGTGTGTGTGTGTGTGTGTGTGTGTGTGTGTGTGTGTGTGTGTGTGTGTGTGTGTGTGTACTCAACTATTTGTAGTCACCTATTTGTAATTGCAAGAATCGAGTCGTAGCTCACGTCCCCGCCTCTTAGCTGGTCGTTAATATGTCCACTCTTTTCCGGCTCCAAGAGCTTAATCTTACCAGTGTGTGTGTGTGTGTGTGTGTGTGTGTGTGTGTGTGTGTGTGTGTGTGTGTGTGTGTGTGTGTGTGTGTGTGTGTGTGTACTCAACTATTTGTAGTCACCTATTTGTAATTGCAAGAATCGAGTCGTAGCTCACGTCCCCGCCTCTTAGCTGGTCGTTAATATGTCCACTCTTTTCCGGCTCCAAGAGCTTAATCTTACCAGTGTGTGTGTGTGTGTGTGTGTGTGTGTGTGTGTGTGTGTGTGTGTGTGTGTGTGGGGGTGTGTGTGTGTGTGTGTGTGGTGCGTGGTGTGTGGTGTGTGATGTGTGTGTGTGTGTGTGTGTGTGTGTGTGTGTGTGTGTGTGTGTGTGTGTGTGTGTGCGTGTGTGTGTGTGCGTGTGTGTGTGTGTGTGTGTGTGTGTGGGGTGTGTGTGTGCGTGTGTGTGTGTGTGTGTGTATGTGTGTGTGTGGTGTGTGTGTGTGTGTGTGTGTGTGTGTGTGTGTGTGTGTGTGTGTGTGTGTGTGTGTGTGTGTGTGTGTGTGTGCAGCAAATCTTTATAACATAGGGTCCTTATCTTCAGAATGCTTCAGAGATATAAAGTTCCTTTACTGCTCAATAATTACTTCAAGTAGTCTTATCAGGCAGGTCTTCCCGCCCAGCACAATCAATATCCCTTATGACACAGTCCCCATATAAAATTATGCATGTAAAATACTCTAGTGCTTCCATGAATACTGAATGTTAGTGGTCCTCCTTTCCAGTATCCAACATGATGCTCGGTAACTATTACAACCCAGGAACAATAAGGTCTGTTATTCTGGGTGTAAAGTGGAGCAAGGAGCAGAACAAACACAGCTGAATGACTTTGAATTATATTTTCTTTCACCAAGTGCGATTATAAGTATTTACAAGTATGTACACTATATACAGTTGGAAATGTATGTAGAATTGAGACACACACACAGAAATGTATGTGTACCACACGGTAAATTAAGAGGCAAAGACACAACCTGGAGACAGGATGGACAACCGTGTTCAACCAGCTCTAGAATGGAAATGACGAGGGTGGAATGTGAGTGGTGACCATGTCACCTCCACAATTGTCAGACCCACCTTCTCATTGGCTGAACCTATTTGTTCAACAGAAGCAACAAACTTGTAACTTCATTTGGGAAGTCAGTGGAAGCTAAGTCTTTCACCTCTACTGGTTGAGTGGATGAACTCTCCCAGGTCGAAATAGCACTGACCAATGTTCACGTGACAACTCATCCTCTCAGTTTTAGCTCTGTCTCCTTAGATGCCTTCTTATCTTATTACATTATCAAATGCTCCAAACTTCAGAGCACTCGTGACTTAATCTGATCCTTTATTCTCTACCTAAACAAGATATAGATAGGAACAAGGTCAACAATTTCGGTTTTCACTCTGGGGAGGACAATATGACCAGAGATATTTGCAAGGAAGAAATGGATCTTGTCTCTTACAACACGTAAAGACGGCTCGACATACAAATTCTAAACCTTACAGGAATCACTGTCAACTAGAAGGTTATCTCCAGCTGAAACACGAGGGACAACAACAGTTACTATTGAGTGCACTACCCGCCACAGAAAAGTCTTTCTGCTGGCGGCTTGTACCCTTAACAAGAGATAGCATGATTTGTTGCAAGTAGTCGCTTTCCAACAATGTGTTCCCTGTGAGGAAACTATTACTTGGACGAGTAGCCATCGAAGGGATAGTCTCCAGTACCCAAGAATGTCTGAGGTTCCTATGACACATGTGACAATTGCACACTATCCTGCGTGCACGAGGTTGTAGGGATTGGATTCCAGACATGAACGACAGAATTGCTAGTGTCTGACTGCTTGGTTACGTTTCAAGAAAATGCACAAGACTTAATCCAAACTTCATACTCTGTAGCAGTATGATATATCTCGTATCCAAGCTGGTAGCCCCAGACTGGCATGATCAAGTCGTCAGTTTGGGCATGCCATTGGTAAGGATCAAGCACAGAGTGTAAATCTCACATCGATGCAAATACCAGTAGATCAGGGAAATTAATCTGGTCTACAACAATAAAGGAGGCAGAAAAGTTTCCTTGGATGGAGAAGGTGAGGGAAGTCTGACCTCAGACAAGCAGACTAAAACCAGCCAGTCCACTAAGGGTCGTTACATGAGCTGGTTCTAGTAGAAGGACACGCCTAGAAGAAGCTCGATCTGATTATATTAACCTACGCTCCAGAGTCTAAAAACGCATCAGCGGGCGCATTGAGCACAGAAGCTTGTACTAAAGGACATATTGATGCATTGGAATGGACATGCGAAAAAGATGGTGAGTCGATATCGGAGGTGTTTTCATTTTCATCCCCAAAAATATCTTCGTTAAAAACGTATGAAGTAACGTTATCAACGAAGTACTCTTCCTCTAGACTGCGTAGTGTCCAAGGAATTTTGAACTGGGATGGAATATGCTCTATCGTTTATTGTTTGCACTGGATGTTTTGACTTCGTTGATCGGATTCCCCCGAACCCGAGAGTTTACCTAGAGAGCGCTCGGGGGTCAACGCCCCCGCGACTCAGTCTGAGGCCAGGCCTCATGGTGGATCAGGGTCTGATTAACCAGGCTGTTACTGCCTGAGACTAATTCTGGTTGTACTAAGAACTACGTCCTCTACGACCTCTTCTGTGTCTGAAGTTGGAAAGTCCATGGAAGGATCTACAATACATACTATTTGGAAGAGTAATGAACCCCAGAAGCGTCATATCCATGAATTCGATGAAAAGTGCAGTAAGATAGGTCGGTCTGAGGGCTACCTTGGGTATGATGCTTTTCATTTTGAATACCCGTACAGTTTACAGCAATGTGACCTCGGTTTCCACAATTATAATAAGTTCTCGTGCTAGGATTACTGACTGTACCTCTAGCACTATGAGCTTCGAGACTACTCGTTACAGTAGCCCTGGACGACTAACGTTATTGGTTGTATGTAGAACCTTGTGTCGTTGCACAAACAAGAGGTGCTTTGGCCTGCCTCATGGTAGGCGAAAATTAAGGCATCATGAGTTATCGTCCACCACGAGGCAGGCCAAAGCAGCATGGGTTCGACTCCACGACTAGTCGCAGTGTTGTTATTAATCAATACCACTTGTTCGTGGGCACAATAATATAAAATACTGCTCGTTGTACTAGTACACCAAACAGGGAGTAGAATGAAATTAGCCTAGAGTCATCCACACCATCGTATGTCCTTGGGTAGCGAGTACAACATCCAGTTCTGCTGGATGCTGGATGCTACTCTTAAGGATTGTGTGGTTCAGTGGATTAAGGCGTCATGAGTTTTCGCCCACCATAAGGCAGGCCAAAGCAGCATGGGTTCAACTCCTTGGCTAGTCGCAGTGCTGTTATTGCCATATGTAGCAAAATTTAGCTAAGAGTAAGCGAGGTTAAAGAGTTTTGGGGGAAAGTTTAATTTTTGAGGGAGTTCCGCCTATTATTTAAGTTAGGTTGTATGGGTCGAGTTACTGCCAGTGACGTAAAATACAGTAAATACACGAATACGTAAGTACACAGAAATATATTTTCCTAATATGCTGCATTAATATTTTATGACCAGCATTTAGCATGCATTAAATTAGAGAAGACTGAGGTGAAGGGATACAGGGATACTTTTCTTGTATCAGGCAGCGACCTAAGTACCAGGAGCCTGACTTCAGTTTTCCGCAGTCACAGAAATGATAACATATTTGGAGGAGGTGAATGTATTCAGATATTTGGGAGTGGACGTGTCAGCAGATGGGTCTATGAAGGATGAGGTGAATCATAGAATTGATGAGGAGAAAAGGGTGAGTGGTGCACATAGGAGTCTGTGGAGACAAAGAACTTTGTCCTTGGAGGCAAAGAGGGGAATGTATGAGAGTATAGTTTTACCAACGCTCTTATATGAGTGTGAAGCATGGGTGATGAATGTTGCAGCGAGGAGAAGGCTGGAGGCAGTGGAAATGTCATGTCTGAGGGCAATGTGTGGTGTGAATATAATGCAGAGAATTCGTAGTTTGGAAGTTAGGAGGAGGTGCGGGATTACCAAAACTGTTGTCCAGAGGGCTGACAAAGGGTTGTTGAGGTGGTTCGGACATGTAGAGAGAATGGAGCGAAACAGAATGACTTCAAGAGTGTATCAGTCTGTAGTGGAAGGAAGGCGGGGTAGTGGTCGGCCTAGGAAAGGTTGGAGGGAGGGGGTAAAGGAGGTTTTGTGTGCGAGGGGCTTGGACTTCCAGCAGGCGTGCGTGAGCGTGTTTGATAGGAGTGAATGGAGACAAATGGTTTTTAATACTTGACGTGCTGTTGGAGTGTGAGCAAAGTAACATTTATGAAGGGATTCAGGGAAACCGGCAGGCCGGACTTGAGCCCTGGAGATGGGAAGTACAGTGCCTGCACTCTGAAGGAGGGGTGTTAATGTTGCAGTTTAAAAACTGTAGTGTAAAGCACCCTTCAGGCAAGACAGTGATGGAGTGAATGATGGTGAAAGTTTTTCTTTTTCGGGCCACCCACCATGACCTGTTACCATGGTAACAATGAACTTATTTTTCCTTCGTTCTATATTAGCAATAAGTCTTCTGCAATTATTTCATTGTTTTCAATAGTATTTAACTTGCAATTGTGTTAACCAACATGAATGAGTATTTTCTTTTTTTTTGCTCCTCTCTGCAACAACACGTTACAATGATTATTTTGTGTTGTCTACAATGAATCAGCTCTTGTAAAGTGGGTCAAAATTTTTGTCTAAGTTGTGCCATTTAATGCTGTTAAACAATTGATCTTCTGTTTCAATATGACCTAAAAAGGTTCCGGTAATTTACACATGCCAATAAATATTTACAAAGCTTTGTTCACACGAGTTATTTAGTAATGAATTCTTCTCAGCTAAAGTGCTAAAAGTAAGTGTTTTTTAAGTGATGTAAGTGTGTAGGAAACCTAAGTGCTTCCAAACACTTGTAATTGTTTACTTAGGATTATTCATGTTGAAAGTTATTTGATGATGTAAAAAATTAAATTTTTTTGGTCGACTGTTTCAAGAGATGGAAAGACCAAAAACAGTCGCCATCTTGTTAAAGCTTCCCTTATACACAGCTTCCTTTCTTTGAATCTTAGTCTTAGTTTTGTCTCCATAGATGCCTTCTTATTACATTATCACTAGAGACTTAACCTGATCCTTTATTCTCTCTCTTCTCTTCCCTAATTCTTCTATATTCCCATTTTTTTTTTCAGTTTTCCTTCCTTGTTTTCTTGCCTTCTGCGTAAGTGTTTTCTGTAAGTCTGGTTTTTTTTCCCTTCACTACCTACTACTGCCACTACTACCATTACCTACCTACCACTGCCACTACTACCATTACCTACCTACTACTGCCACTACTACCATTACCTACCTTACCACTGCCACTACTACCATTACCTACCTACCACTGCCACTACTACCATTACCTACCTACCACTGCCACTACTACCATTACCTACCTACTACTGCCACTACTACCATTACCTACCTACCACTGCCACTACTACCATTACCTACCTACCACTGCCACTACTACCATTACCTACCTACCACTGCCACTACTACCATTACCTACCTACCACTGCCACTACTACCATTACCTACCTACCACTGCCACTACTACCATTACCTACCTACCACTGCCACTACTACCATTACCTACCTACCACTGCCACTACTACCATTACCTACCTACCACTGCCACTACTACCATTACCTAACTACCACTGCCACTACTACCATTACCTACCTACCACTGCCACTACTACCATTACCTACCTACCACTGCCACTACTACCGTTACCTACCTACCACTGCCACTACTACCGTTGCCTGACTTTGCTGCCACTGCTGCCATTGCCTGCTGCTGCCACTGCCGTTGCCTGCCTGCCACCTTGCTACTGCCGTTTGCCTGCCTGCCACTGCCCACTGCTGCGTGCCTGCCTGCCACTGCCACTGCTGCCATTGCCTGCCTGCCACCTTACTGCCATTGCCTGCCTGCTGCCTGCCACTGCTGCGTTGCCTGCCTGCCACTGTACTGCTGCGCATTGTCTGCCTGCCACTTGCCACTGCTATGTTGCACCTGCCACCATACTGCATTGCCTGCCTGCCATATACTGCCATTACCTGCTTTGCCACTCTTTGCCATTGCCTTCCTTCCACTGCTCCTGATCCATTGCCTGCCTGCCACCACTACTGCCATTGCCTGCTTGCCACTGCCACTACTGCATTGTCTGCCTGCACTGCCACTGCTGCCGTGCCTGCTGCTACGCCCGGTGCTGCCATTGCCTGCCTACTGCCCTTTTTCACTATCGTTGCCACCTGCCACCACTGCACCATTATCTGCCTGCCACTGCCACTACTGCCATTGTCTGCCTCACTGCTGCCTACTGCCATTGCCTGCCTGCTCCTGCCTCACTGCCATTGCCTGCCTGCCACTGCCTGCACCGTTGCCTGCACTGCTGCCGGTACTGCCATTGCCTGCCTGCTGCCACTGCCACCATTGCCTGCCTGCCACCGCTATTGCCATTATCTGCCTGCTGCCTTGCTACTGCCATTGCATTGCCTGCTGCTGTCACTGCTGCCATTGCCTGCCTGCCTGCCTGCCACCATTTGCCGCCTGCCACTGCCTGCTGCGGTGTCTGCCTGCTGCCTTGCGCGTTGCCCGACCTGCCGCTGCCGCTGCTGCCATTGCCTGCCTGCCGCCGGCCTGCTGCCGTTGCCTGCCTGCCGCCTGCTGCCAGTGCCTGTCTGCCACTGCTGCCGTTGCCTGCCTGCCGCCTTACTGCTGCCGTTGTCTGCCTGTGCCTTGCTGCTGCCGTTGCCTGCCTGTCACTTATGCTGCTGCCGTTGCCTGCCTGCCACTGCTGCCGTTGCGACACCTGCCACTGCCACTGCTGCCGTTGTCTGCCTACTGCCTGACTGCCATTTACTGCCACATCGCTGCCACTGCTATCGTTGCCTGCCTGCCTGTTGCTGCCGCACTGCCGTTGCCTGCCTTGCCGCCGCCGCTCTACCGTTGCCACCTGCTGCCTTACGGCTACCCGTTGCCTGCCTGCGCTCTGCCGCTGCTGCCGTTACCTGCCTATTGCTGCCGCCACTGCCGTTGCCTGCCTTGCCACTGCCACTGCTGCCGTGCCTGCTACCGCTTGCCGCTGCCATTGCCTGCCTGCCGCTACTGCCGACCATGCCTGCTACTGCCGCAGCTGCCGTTGCCTGCACTGCATCTGCCACTGCTGCCGTTGCCTACCTGCCTGTACTGCCACTACTGCCATTACCTGCCTTGCGCCACTGCCACTACTGCCGTGCCTGCTGCCTTGCTGCCGTTGCCTGCCTGCTGATTACTGCTGCCGTTGCCTGCCTTGCCACTGCTGCTACTGCCATTGCCTGCCTGCTGCCTTGCTGCTGCATTGCCTGCCTGCTGCGCCACTACTGCCATTGCCTGCCTGCTGATGTGCTGCTGCCGTTTCTGCCTGCTGCCACTGCTGCTGGTACCTGCTTACCATTTGCCACTGCTTCATTACCTACCTACCACTGCCACTACTGCATTACCTGCCTGCCATTTACTACTTCATTGCCTACCTGCCACTGCCTACTGCCGTTACACACCTGCCACCGCTACTGCCACTACCTACTGCTGCCACTGCCATTGCCTGCCTGCTGCCACTGCACCGTTACTGCCTTACCACTGCCGCTACTACCATTGCCTGCCTGCTGCTGCCGCTCACTGCCGTGCCTGCCTTGCCACCACTTACTGCTGCCATTGCCTGCCTTACCATAATCACTACTGCCATTGCCTGCCTTGCCACTGTCACTGCTGCCGTGCCTGCCTGCCATTTGCCACTGCTACCATTCACCTGCCTTGCCACTGCGCCACTGCCATTGCCTGCCTACTGCTGCCACTACTGCATTGCCTGCCTTGCCACCTTGCTACTGCCGTTTACCTGCCTGCCACTGCCACTACTGCCATTGCCTGCCTACTGCTGCCACTAAGCCAGGTACCCCTGCCTTGCCACCTTACTTTCTGCCATTGCCTGCCTTACCCTGCCACTGCTGCCATTGCCTGCCTTGCCACTGCCACTACTGCCATTGCCTGCCTGCTCTGCCACCACTGCCGTGCCTGCCTTGCCACTGCCCACTGCTGCATTGCCTGCCTGCCACTGCCACTACTGCCATTGCCTGCCTTGCCACTGCCCTCTGCCATTCACCCTACCTTGCCACTGCCACTGCTGCCATTGCCTGCCTGCTGCTGTACTGCTGCCAGTGCCTGCCTTGCCATGTCACTGCTGCCATTGCCTGCCTACTGCCCGCTGCTGCCCATTACCTGCCTTGCCACTGCCACTTTCTGCCATTGCCTGCAGCACCACTGTCACTGCCGTTGCCTGCCTGCCATATGCACTGCTGCCGTTGCCTGCCTGCTGCTGTACTGCTGCCCAGGTGCCTGCCTTGCCGCCTTACTCTGCCATTGCCTGCCTGCTGCCCTTACTGCTGCCATTGCCTGCCTTGCCACTGTCACTACTGCCATTGCCTACTACTGCTGCCGCTACTGCCATTGCCTGCAGTTTACCTGCCACTACTACCATTGCCTGCCTTACCTGTCCTTCACTACCATTGCCTGCCTTGCCACTGTCACTACTGCCGTTGCCACCCTGCCACTGCTTACTTTCACACCGTGCCTGCCTGCCCTGCCACTGCTGCCACTGCCTGCCTGCCACTGCCGCTACTGCCATTTGCCTGCCTGCTGCTGCCGCTACTGCCAAATTTGCCTGCCTTGCCACTGTCACTGCTGCCGTTGCCTGCCTGCTGCTGCCGCTGCTGCCGTTGCCTGCCTTGCCACTGCCACTACTGCAAATTTACCTACCTTACCACTGTCCTCTACCATTGCCTGCACCTACCACTGCCACTACTACCATTGCCTGCCTGCCGCTACTACCATTGCCTGCCTTGGCACTGCCACTGCTACCATTACCTACCTTACCACTGCCACTACTACCATTGCCTGCTTTGCCACCACTGCCATTACCTGCCTTACTGCCACTGCACCATTGCCTGCCTTACTGCTGCCACTGCTACCATTACCTGCCTTACCACTGCCACTGCTACCATTGCCTACTTTGCCACTGCCACTGCTACCATTGCCTGCCTTGCCGCCACTGCTGCCATTGCCTGCCTTACTGCTGCCACTACTACCATTGCCTGCTGCCTTGCTACTGCCATTACCTGCCTTACTGCCACTGCTACCATTGCCTGCCTTACACCACTGCCACTGCTGCATTGCCTACCGCTGCCACTGCCACTACTGCCGTGCCTGCCTTGCCACCGCCACTGTTGCCGTACCTGCCTGCCACTGCCGCTGCTAACGTTGCCTAACTGCACTGCCGCTACTGCAAGTGCCTGCCTGCCGCAACACTACCGTACCTGCCTGCCGCCTTACTGCTAACGTTGCCCTGGCTACCACTGCCACTGCTGCCGTGCCTGCCTGCCACTTGCCGCTACTGAACGTTGCCCACAATACCGCTGCCCACTGCTGCCGTTGCCACCTGCCACTGCCACTACTGCCGTGCCTGCCTGCACCACTGCCTGCTGCCATTGCCTGCCTTACTGCTGCCACTGCTACCATTGCCTGCCTTCACTACTATACTGCTTCCATTGCCTGCCTACCTCTTTTTCTGCCGTTACCTGCCTACCACTGCCTACTACCATTGCCTACCTACCACCTTGCACTGCTAACATGCCTAACTACCACTGCCACTGCACCGTTGCCTGCCTGCCACTGCCACTGCTGCCGTTGCCTGCCTGCCACTGCCGCTGCTGCCGTGCCTGCCACTGCCCATACTGCCGTTACCTGCTTTGCCACTGCACTGCATTGCCTTCCTGCCGCCTTTTTTCCTGATCCATTTGCCTACCTGCTGCCACTGCTGCCATTTGCCTGCTGTTGCCACTGCTGCCGTGCCTGCTTGCTGCTTACTGCTGCATTGCCTGCCTACCACTGCCACTGCAGTGCACCACCTGCCACTGCCTACTGCCAGTATCTGCTTGCCACTGCCACTACTACCCCATTGCCTGCCTACCTGCCGGTACTGCCGTTGCCTGCCTGCTGCAGCCACTACTGCCATTGCCTACCTGCCACTGCTGCACTGCCATTGTCTGCCTACCACTGCCACTACTGTCGTTATCTACCTACTGCTGCCTGCCGTGCCTGCACCTACTGCTGCCACTACTGCCATTACCTGCCTGCCACTGCCACTGCTGCATTGCCTGCCTGCACCGCCACTGTGCCGTTGTCTGCCTGCTGCCCTTTTCTGCCATTGCCTGCCTACTTCTGCCACTGCTGCAAATTTGCCTGCCTGCCACTGCCACTGCTGCCATTGCCTGCCTGCTGCCTTACTGCACCGTGCCTGCCTGCTGCCACTACTGCCATTGCCTGCCTGCCACTGCCACTGCTGCCGTGCCTGCCTGCCACTGCTGCCATTGCTGCCTGCCACTGCCACTGCTACTGCGTTGTCTGCCTGCACTAGTGCCGTGCCTGCCTGCACTTAGCACTTCTGCCGTGTCTGCCTGCTGCTGCTTACTTCACTGCCGTTGCCTGCCTGCCTGCCACTGCTGCCGTTGCCTGCCTGCCACTCTGCCATTGCCTGCCTGTCGCCTTACTGCTGCCATTGTCTGCCTCACTGCTGCTACTGCCGTTGCCTGCCTGCCTGTGCCTTACTACTGCCATTGCCTGCCTTGCCACTGCCTGCTGCCGTTGCCTGCCTGCACTGCTACTGCCATTGCCTGCCTACCACTGCCACTATTGCCATTGCTTGGCACCACTGCCACTGCTGCCGTTGCCTGCCTGCCATATACTACTGCCGTGCCTGCCTACCACTGCCTGTGCCATTGCCCACCTTACCACTGCCTGCTGCCGTTTCCTGCAGCTGCTGCCTGCTGCGTTGCCTGCCTTGCATATACTGCACCCAGTATCTGCCTACTACTGCCACTACTACCGTTGCCTGCCTGCTGCTGCCACTGCTGCCGTGCCTGCCTATTAGTGCTTACTACTGCAGTGCCTGCTGCTACTGCCACTGCTGCCGTTGCCTGCCTACCATTGCCACTCTTCCATTTGCCTGCCTGCCACTGCCACTGCTGCCGTTGCCTGCCTGCCATTACTGCTTCCATTGCTTACCTGCCTGCCACTGCCACTACTGCCATTGCCTGCCTGCCGCCTTGCACTGCTGCCACTACCTGCCTACCACTGCCCTACTGCCATTGCCTGCCTACTGCTGCCACTGCCGTGCCTGCCTTGCCGCTGTCACTGCCATTGCCTGCCTGCTACTGTCGCTGCTACCGTTGCCTGCCTTCCACTGCCACTGCTACCGTTGCCTGCCTGCCTGCGCTGCTACCATTGCCTGCCTTACCTGCCACTACTGCCGTTGCCTGCCTTACCATTGCCACTACTGCCATTGCCTGCCTTGCCATTGCCACTACTGCCATTGCCTGCCTTGCCACCTTGCTCTTTGCATTGCCTGCCTTGCCACTGCCACTGCTGCGTTTCCTGCCTTCTGCACTTTCTTATACTCTGTTATGTACCATTCACTACTACCATTGCCTGCCTTGCCACTACCACTACTTGCGTTACCTGCCTTTCCCTGCCACTGCTACCAAATTGCCTGCTGCCTGTACTTGCATTACTTACCTTACCACTTCCACTACTACCATTACCTACCTTACCACTACCACTACTTGCATTACCTACCTTCCCACTGCCACTACTACCATTACCTACCTTACCACTACCACTACTACCATTACCTACCTTACCACTACCACTACTACCATTACCTACCTTACCACTACCACTACTACCATTACCTACCTTACCACTGCCACTACTACCATTACCTACCTTACCACTGCCACTACTACCATTACCTACCTTACCACTGCCACTACTACCATTACCTACCACTGCCACTACTTCCGTTACCTACCTACCACTGCCACTACTACCATTACCTACCTACCACTGCCACTACTACCATTACCTACTTTACCACTGCCACTACTACCATTACCTACGTCACCACTGCCACTATTTTCTCTTCTCCCTTTCTTGTTCCCGTCCTATTACCCCTTGCCTATATATACTGGCTACCTCACTCTTTTCTACTAACCTGTAAACCAGCGGAGGTCCTCGATCAGATGACCAAAACCTCCAGCTGTAGGTCATCATATAACAATGACCCGCGTCAGGAAACACTTGCCCTGTTACCTCACACACATTGTTAGGTAAGACAGATATGCAACAGTTAGGTATCTTTATTATGAAACGTTTCGCCTACACAGTAGGCTTCTTCAGTCAAGTACAGAAAAGTTGATAGAAGCAGAAGATACTTGAAGACGATGTAATCAGTCCATCACCCTTAAAGCTCCACCCTGTCACTTCTTCTCCATATTGTTTCATACTGTGGAACAATGCTCTTCTCCAGACTGAGGGACTGACCACCTCAAAACTTTAAGGGTGATGGACTGATTACATCGTCTTCAAGTATCTTCTGCTTCTATCAACTTTTCTGTACTTGACTGAAGAAGCCTACTGTGTAGGCGAAACGTTTCATAATAAAGATACCTAACTGTTGCATATGTGTCTTACCTAACAACCTGTCGGTATTTTATACCATTTTAATGCTCACACACATTGTATCCATCTACCATCTTTTCTGTTACTGTGTCTTTGTAAATGGCCGAACTCGCTCTGAAATGTCGTCGTCAGCTTCTCTCTCCTATGTGAGGGTTACTTTTTTATTGTTCCAGTCACGGTATTGTGCCTTTTTGCTCCTTTCAAAAGCAATTGTGCGTACAGTATAACACGTTGCAAAGTTTCTTTCACAAGTCTGAAATCTACGTCACTCTAATAAACAGTTTATATACTGTAATTAACACGGTATAACACTAAATTTGAATAATTAAGAATACATTGGACCCCCGCATAACGATTACCTCCGAATGCGACCAATTATGTAAGTGTATTTATGTGAGTGCGTTTGTACGTGTATGTTTGGGGGTCTGAAATGGACTAATCTACTTCACAATATTTCTAATGGGAACAAATTCGGTCAGTACTGGCACCTGAATATACTTCTGGAGTGAAAAAATATCGTTAACCGGGGGTCCACTGTACTTGAGTTTACCACTGAGGCTGTCAACTATCACCATACACTATTTATCAGCAATTTCATTTTCACTATTCACTGGGTTTCACTGTTGAGTCATTTCACTGCAGTTCATCAGTCATAGTGTCTCACTGCTCTACATCACTTGCTGGTTGATCACTGAACGTCTGTTTGACACTCTACTGGTGTGAACCGTAAATCTTTGTCTGTCTGATACATGGTATTATTATCGGGTGTTTGTCTGTTTTTGTCGTTTTCTCCGTTTCTGGTTCTCAGTCTGTATGTCTGTCTCTGTCTGTCTGTCTGTCTGTCTGCCTCTCTCTCTCTCTCTCTCTCTCTCTCTCTCTCTCTCTCTCTCTCTCTCATCATTGATTCGCAGACTGTGCAATGTTCAATACGCCATGGATTCACTCTACAGCGTAGTTGTCATGCAATCTCGGGAACAATTCCCAAGACAACAATTGTCATTAATCCCACTTGGTTGGTTGCCTACAAATTATTCGCTTTCTCTGATTTTTAATAAAAAACAATAACGATATTTAAAGTTTTGCGTGAAATTTTAAAAACGAGTTTTAGACTGGACAGGACTAGAAATGTACCACCACCAGTTTAATGAAATAAATTTGCGCCCTTGTTAATGAAAAGTGCATTTTCAAGCGTATTATATTCTTTCCTGTCTGTTAGATAGATATCATAAGGGAAAACTTCGTTAGATAAGAGTGGAAGCATGAATGAATGGTGGAGGTAATATAAACCGGAGATGAACAGGGAAAATACACAATTATTTAATTAACAGCTAATAACATGAGTGCTCCATTAGAAATACGACCAGTTTATAGATTCAACACATTCCAACATAGGCACCTTTGAGGATAAACTTACAGATGAAGTCACAAACAAAAAACTTAAACATCAATCTTTTCTAACGAAGACCATAAAATGGCTGTCGTCCTGAAAAATATATAATGGGTAGCCTACTTGTACCTCAGTAACGAAACTCACACGAATCGCTGACGCTTTACCATTTATCTTGACTACATTTAGTCACCTGTAACAGCTCTGTGAACTTACTACACAACTGATTATTACCAAGTCTTCTTTGTTATCGATATAACCAAATCACCAACTGATACCTTTGTTTCATTCGGGCTCCATGAGGAGGTGCCAGTCAATAACTTTTAATACGTCAATAGATAACATTGATTAGACTAGAAAAATCAATAATGATCGAGATTTTCACTCACATGTCAAAGTTTTTTTCCAAACAATTCAGTGCCTCTTTAATAAACATTAAAAACAACAAAAATCCTAAAACATCCCTTGGCTAATCAACATTCTCAAATCCACTGAAAAGCAATATAAAATCGGTTTAATTCTCCTAAAAATTAGGAAAAAATATACTTCAGCACTTAACATGTTTATAAAGACAACTAAACAACTGTAATATGCCAGTTGATTCTAAGAAATAAAGAGAGATATCAAAATCATATGGAAGATATTCTCTCAAATACTAGGCTCACGTCAGTGTTGAGACCAAAGAAATTATACTACGATACTTACTGACCCTCAGATTCGTGTTGTTGATACTTAAAACCCTTCACCAGGCCTGGGAAAGGGTAATCACCCCTTTACCAAGAGTGGAAAAGGGTGATCACCCCTCTCCAGGCCTGGTAAAGGGTTTATAACTTCTCTGCTATGATGTGTAAGTCCAGTAACCACCTCCTAGATTATTCTTTCAGTTTTTCCAGATATACATGTAGCCTGTCTCTATCCTCTTCAATCTGTATTCTTATTTTTACGTTTTTAGCAAGCAATGAACCAT
This sequence comes from Cherax quadricarinatus, assembly GCF_038502225.1. Lineage (NCBI taxonomy): Eukaryota > Metazoa > Arthropoda > Malacostraca > Decapoda > Parastacidae > Cherax > Cherax quadricarinatus. Next base: position 1,303,379 of record NC_091353.1, on the reverse strand, counting down.
ACGAGTCAATTCCTCGAGAAAGAAAAGTCTAAAAACTGATCCTCTAATTTGGTAAACCAATCTCTAGTTGGAACACTGTCTAATTCTTTCTGTAAAAAACGTTAATCTTCCTAGATAGCTCAACCAGTCTTTCCCTGCTTCTCTTTCCAAATATCTCGGACAGTATACATGCCAGTAATGCTAGCGTAAAATTTTGTCTGGTGTCTCCCTGCTGTTTTCCAGCTGTCTGCTTTGTCTTCCATCTCCAGGGATAAGCAAATGATTCGTATAGATTCAAACAGTTCTTCTGCTCCTCCTTTCAGTATTTCAGTATCCATGGTGGTTATGTACCATCAGGACCAGTAGTTTTCGATGTGTTTGTTTTAAATGTTTCATTACTTTCTCCTCTGGTACAGTAGGTGCTCAATAAACATTTCAACCTTGCATTCTGGCACTATTCCTCTTACCTCGGGGACGGTGCAGTGATCTTTCTTAAATACCTCTGATATGGTTTTTGCTGTTATGCCATTCTCAAACTGACTTTCGGCTTCTCTTCTCGTCTGTATACTCATTCCTCACTATTATGTTTGCCTCCCTATTCTCTTAAATATGAAACAAACAGAAACGAAATATTACCTAATTAAATTAAAACATATTACAAATGTGAATAACAGATAATATATGCATACAATGTATAAGAGCATCGAACAAGAGGTAGGAGAGTGTAACCAGTGATGCTGCAGTGGCCTAATGTGGCATAAAATAGTCACAGAATGAACAAAAAATTCAATCACAATAAATTAAAGACAGACACTCACGGTATAATAGACTTGAACCCTAATGAGAGGCACATTGCAAAACTGTGCAGTATATGATGAATATATTATAAAATACCGACAAGTTGATGTGTAAGTCACATGTGCAACAGTTGGTTATCTCTACTGTAATATAGTTAAAACGCAGACTTCAGTGAACATTTTAAGACTCGGTGAACCAGGCTGGCTGTAGTCTCTGAGGTGACGAGTGAGAAGAGAAGAAACATCTCACAGAAAGGCAAAGTAACCATCTCAGAGTAGCCTTACATAATTTATAAATATAAAAAAATATTAGGACGCTCACAACTTTTTACCGAAGTCACGCAGCTCTTGCAATCTCTCGGGGTTTTGCTGGTCTAATCAGACTATACTGTTTTCCACACTTCAGTGGTTGCCTAGTTACGATAGATGTGTTGAAGATTGTTGTTAATGGCAATCGCTCAAGGCCCATGATGTTTTACAGTCTCACCGCCTCTGAGGTTGTATGCAGTGTGTCAAGAAATTGTTGTTGTATCCTACCATCCCTTTTTGCTGGAAGCCTTTCTGTCTCTACTGAAAATACCTCCGTAAATCTCGTTTTCAGCTCCTCACATACTTCTTAGTAGTTTCTTGCAATCCTCTCTTCTTCCTCAGCCTGATTACCTGGTGCTTGACTGTTGTTTTCCTCCTGATTTGATTGTACAAAAACTTTTGGACAGATTTGGCTTTTGATGCTATGTCGGCCGCTGGTCCTGCATCCTCATCTATTCATACTCGTTTCTGGCTCTTTGGCTCGTCTCCTTATTTTCCTGGGTCCTTTTTCTTCTATACTTTTTCCATGCTCTAGCACACTTAGCTTTGGCCTCTCTACACCTTTGGGTGAACCGAGGGCTCATTCTGCTCTTCCTATCGTTTGTTTTGCATTTGTGTATGAACTCTACCTCCCTGCACTTTGCAGTCACGTGTTCCATCGTTTCATTTACTCTTTCCCTACATTTCTGCTCCCCACAGCACCTCATGCAAGAAATACCTCATGCCTACATGGTCCTTTCTTTTGTAGTTTGGCTTCTCCCATCCTTCTCATTCTGCTTCACTCTCCATTATTATCTCTACAATGTATTCGAAGCTCAGGACCAGTGATCACCATCCTTGCTGGGTCGTCCTCTCCTCTCTCTCTCTGGTAGTGTCCCTAACATGGTGATGCATGAGGTTTTCCTGCACCATTATCTTAGCCCTCTACGATTCTGGTCCCCTGTGTAGCTCAAGGTTTTCCCATTCAATCTCCTTGTGACTGGAATCACCCACAACTGGCAACTTTGCCCTACCCTTATGAACCCTTCTGGCTACGTCAGCTAATGAGTCCACCATTGCTCTGTTGCTCTCATCAAATTCTTGTCTTGGCCTCTTGCTGTTCTGTGGTAATCACAATCTTGAGACCCTCCAGTCTGAATGAAGTGTTCTTATTATGTGGTACCTTGCTTCCCTTCTGTCACTTCCTTACAACCCCTCAAAACTCCACTGGTTTCTGATGAGCAATGGAACTCCTTCCTCTCTGTTCCTTCCACCTTTCCTTATTATCTGATATCCACTTGAAAAGATCACATCTTTTATCATGACTGTAATCCTCGTATTCGTGATTGTTAAGTTTGCTGAATCTTTCGTGCCACTCTTCACACTTATTTGTTATTCTGTCTGCGTTGGTGTACCATACTTTCAGCTTCTTTTTCTTTACTGTATTTTGGGGGATTTGTGGGAGCTGGGGGAGTGGGAGACCTAACAGGATGCTATGGGAGGTTGCTGTGAGGGTGGAGTTTGTGATGGGAGGGGAAGGGGTGGCAGCTCAAAGTGTGGAGTGTGGTTTGTCTTGGGTTATTGTGTTTGGTTTTGGTGGGGGATGGGGTTGAGGGTTGGGGTTGTGGGTAGTTTTGTGGGTGGCTGTGTGTGCTGGTCCTCCAAAGTTTGTGCTCTCCTACCATTCTCTATGCTTGTCTCTCTCTCTCTCTTCTGCTTCTTGAATTATTGTGCATTTGCTCTGTTTCTTTCATTCTGTTCATGTTCTACCATGGTCAAGGTACATCCTCTGGTATTTTAGCGAGTTCTTTAGCCTTAGTTTATGCTGCAAGATCCTGTTTTTCCACTGTTCCTGTCTTGAAAATTAATTTAATTGGACGATTTTTTTTGTAAAACTCCAAACCGACGTGTCAGCCACTGGGCCAGCTAGCTACAAAAAGATTCATCCACCTACGTATATTTATATACCATTGGAAGGTTAGCACGGGCACCACTGTGGTGTATTTGTGGTCACAATGGTGCCTATGCTAACTTTCCTGTGCTGTAAATATACATAGTTGGATGAATCTTATTGTAGCCAGCTGGTTTGTATTTCTTCGTATGTCATCCTTTTGACCTCCTGAAGCCCATGAATATAGAGTGACCTCTCCCTATCCTCTTCCCATTTCATTTCCCCTCGGTATTTCTGGGACCGATTTAAATATCTCCATTACTGTTTTCCTTACCATTCCTTGCCTTCAGTCTCCTCTCTGACTGTTGTTCGTGTTCTCAGCGGCATGCCCCTTTCACTCTTTAACATTTCCAGGGTACTTCGGTGGCCTTATAAGGGCTCGACGATAACTCCTTCCTTCCCTTCGGTCCCCTCGCTGGTCGCTGATGTTCCTTCTCCTCTGTGTACTCACCTATTTGTACTCACCTATTTGTGGTTGCAGGGGTCGAGTCCTAGCTCCTGGCCCCGCCTCTTCACCGGTTGCTACTAGACCCTCTCTCTCCCCGCTCCATGAGCTTTATCAAACCTCGTCTTAAAACTGTGTATGGTTCCTGCCTCCACTACGTCATTTTCTAGGCTATTCCACTGCCTTACAACTCTATGACTGAAGAAATACTTCCTACTATCTCCCTGACTCATTTGTGTCTTCAACTTCCAATTGTGGCCTCTTGTTTCTGTGTCCCCTCCCTGGAACATCCTGTCCTTGTCCACCTTGTCTATTCCACGCAGTATTTTATATGTCGTTATCATGTCTCCCCTGACCCTCCTGTCCTCCAGTGTCGTCAGGCCGATTTCCCTTAATCTTTCTTCATAGGACATTCCCCTTAGCTCTGGAACTAACCTTGTTGCAAACCTTTGTACTTTCTCTAGTTTCTTGACGTGCTTTATCAAGTGCGGGTTCCAAACAGGTGCTGCATACTCCAGTATGGGCCTGACATACACGGTGTACAGTGTCTTGAATGATTCCTTACTAAGGTGTCGGAATGCTGTTCTCAGGTTTGCCAGGCGCCCATATGCTGCAGCAGTTATCTGATTGATGTGTGCTTCCGGAGACATGCTCGGTGTTATACTCACCCCAAGATCTTTCTCCTTGAGTGAGGTTTGCAGTCTTTGGCCACCTAGCCTATACTCTGTCTGTGGTCTTCTGTGCCCTTCCCCTATCTTCATGACTTTGCATTTGGCAGGATTAAATTCGAGAAGCCATTTGCTGGACCAGGTGTCCAGTCTGTCCAGGTCTCTTTGAAGTCCTGCCTGGTCCTCATCAGATTTAATTCTCCTCATTAACTTCACATCATCTGCAAACAGGGACACTTCTGAGTCTAACCCTTCCGTCATGTCGTTCACATATACCAAAAATAGCACTGGTCCTAGGACCGACCCCTGTGGGACCCCGCTCGTCACAGGTGCCCACTGTGATACATCATTACGTACCATGACTCGTTGTTGCCTCCCTGTCAGGTATTCTCTGATCCATTGCAGTGCCCTTCCTGTTATATGCGCCTGATGCTCTAGCTTCTGCACTAATCTCTTGTGAGGAACTGTGTCAAAGGCCTTCTTGCAGTCCAAGAAGATGCAATCAACCCACCCCTCTCTCTCTTGTCTTACTTCTGTTATTTTATCATAAAACTCCAGAAGGTTTGTGACACAGGATTTGCCTTCCGTGAATCCGTGCTGGTTGGCATTTATACTCCTGTTCCGTTCCAGGTGCTCCACCACTCTCCTCCTGATAATCTTCTCCATAATTTTGCATACTATACACGTCAATGACACAGGTCTATAGTTTAGTGCCTCTTTTCTGTCTCCTTTTTTGAAAATGGGAACTACATTTGCTGTCTTCCATACCTCAGGTAGTTGCCCAGTTTCCAGGGATGTGTTGAAGATTGTGGTAAGTGGTACGCACAACATATCTGCTCCCTCTCTAAGGACCCATGGAGAGATGTTGTCCGGTCCCATTGCCTTTGAGGTATCGATGTCCCTTAGCAGTTTCTTCACCTCCTCCTCATCTGTATGTATGTCGTCCAACACTTGTTGGTGTATTCCTTGTTGGTGTCCCCATCTGGTCTGTCCCCCCAGAGTCCTTCCTGTCTCTACTGTAAATACTTCCTTAAATCTCGTGTTGAGCTCCTCACATACCTCTTGATCGTTTCTTGTGAGTTCTCCACCTTCTTTCCTCAGCCTTATCACCTGGTCCTTGACTGTTGTCTTCTTCCTAATGTGGCTATACAGCAGTTTCGGGTCAGATTTGACTTTCGATGCTATGTCGTTTTCATACTGTCTCTGGGCCTCCCTCCTTATCTGCGCATACTCGTTTCTGGCTCTTCTACTAATCTCCTTGTTTTCCTGGGTCCTATGCCTCCTGTACCTTTTCCATTCTCTGTTGCACTTAGCTTTTGCCTCCCTACACCTTCGGGTAAACCAAGGACTCGTCTTGGTCTTCCTATTATTTCTGTTTCCCTTGGGAACAAAACTTTCCTCTGCCTCCTTGCACTTTGTTGCCACATATTCCATCATCTCGTTTACTGATTTTCCTACCATTTCTCTGTCCCACTGAACCTCCTGCAGGAAGTTTCTCATACCTGTGTAGTCCCCCCTTTTATAGTTTGGCCTGTCCCCTTCAGTTCCTGTTACCTTCTCCACTTGTAACTCTACTATATAGTCAAAACTCAGAACCACATGATCGCTAGCTCCAAGGGGCCTCTCGTAAGTGATGTCCTCGATGTCTGAACTGCTCAGGGTGAACACAAGATCCAGTCTTGCTGGCTCATCCTCCCCTCTCTCTCTGGTTGTGTCCCTGACATGTTGATGCATGAGGTTTTCAAGTACCACATCCATCATCTTGGCTCTCCATGTTTCGGGACCCCCATGTGGCTCCAGGTTTTCCCAGTCGATCTCCCTGTGGTTGAAATCGCCCATTACCAGTAACTTTGCTCTGCTCGAGTGAGCTCTTCTTGCCACCTCAGCCAGTGTGTCCACCATCACCCTGTTGTTTTCTTCGTACTCCTCTCTTGGCCTCCTGCAGTTCTGTGGTGGGTTATACATCACTCCAATGACTACTTTATGTTCTCCGGACTGAATTGTACCTACAATGTAGTCTCTTTCTCCAATCATGTCCATGCCTTCCATTTCCTCAAATCCCCATTGGTGTTTTATGAGCAGTGCAACCCCTCCTCCCTCTCTACTCCTTCTATCTTTCCTCAGGATCTGATATCCTGTTGGGAAGATTGTGTCTGTTATTATCTCAGCGAGTTTTGTTTCTGTGACTGCTATGATGTCTGGGGATTTTTCACTGATTCTTTCATTCCACTCCTCATGTTTATTCATTATTCCATCCGCATTTGTGTACCAAACCTTTAGTTTCTTTTCTATCATTGTGGTCATGCAAGTATATTGGGGTTGGGGGAGGGAGAGCCTTGGTGGGGGCCTATATGGGGCTGTGGTGTAGGTGGGGTATGTGTTGATGGGGGTGGGGTCAGAATGCCCATAAGGGACAGCTGTTGGGGTGAGGTTTGTGATATGGGGGTTGGTGGCAGAGGGAACAGTGAGTGGGTTGGAGTATAGGTTGCTCAGTTGCGTTGGGAATGTCGCGGGTGGGGTCTTTTGGTGGGAGATTCTGTGGGGTGTGTTTGCCCTTCCTCCTGTGTCTGGGTCCTGCTCATTTTCATTGCTTCTCGTTCCTCCTTGCGTCTCTGTACCCTCTCTTTCAGTGTAGTCCTTTCTTCTTGTGTTCTGTCGCGGTCGAGGTATACTCTCTGGTACCCCTCTTTGTCTCTCAGTCTTGCTTTCTCTTGCAGAATCCTGATTCGAACTGATTCTTCCTTGAAAGTTACTCTGACAGGCCGTATCCTTCCACTCGCAAACCACCCAATTCTCTGAAAATTTGTCACCTGGGTCATATTGCCCTCCCCTATTGTTTTCATGATGCCTTCAATCATTTTTTTCTCCTCCTGTTTTATTTCTTCAAAGTTGGCCCCCTTGGCTTCTTGGAGCCCGTACACAAAAACTGACCTCGCCCTTTCCTCCTCCCACTGAGTCTCCATCTGCTTCCTCTGAGGCATTTTGTTTCCTTCCATTGACATGTTCTTGCCTTCAGTCCCTGTCATATCTGAAACATCTATTCTCAGTGGACTGTCTTTCCTGGCCAGCTGTCCCTTGCTACTGCAGTTGGCTGTTAGAACCTCTGCATATAACAAACCTTCATTTTCTTCGGACCTGTCGCTTGATCTTAGTGTGCTCATCGTCTTTTCCCTGGCCCCACGTGGGTCTGATAGGTCCTTCGTGTACGGCATGTCTCCGTTGTTGCTTACCATCCCCTTGTCTGCGCCTGACTCTGAATTTCCATCATTGTCTTCAGACCTGTCGTTTGATCTCAGTGTGCTCGTCGTCTTTTCCCTGGCCCCACGTGGGTCTGATAGGGCCTTCCTGTACGGCATGTCTCCGTTGTTGCTTACCATCCCCTTGTCTGCGCCTGACTTTGAATTTCCTGATGTCACGTCTGAATTGTCATTTGTCTCTCTAATCTGTTTCAGGCTTTGCAGTTTCTCTTCTAAGCACTGTATCCTAGCTTCTGCTGCTAAGGCCTGTACTTCCCACTTCCTGCACTCTTCAGCTATCCGCTCCTCCATTTTCTTACCAAGCTCTACTATCTTCCTTCCCCACTCTTCCTCCCTTTTTTGGAGCTCTAACTCCCAGTCTTTCCTCCCTGGTTCTTCTACCAGATCTCTGTGTGTATATATATGTGTGTGTGTGTGTGTGTGTGTGTGTGTGTGCATTGTGTGTGAAGAGACAGAAAGTGAGAGAGAGAGAGTTCGTGTGTGTTGGTACAAACTTTGAAGGTCCTGTGGAAAAAGACACTTATGTACAGTTCAGGACATTTATTAAAGGAAACGTTTCGCCACGAGTGGCTTCTTCAGTCCTAATACAGAGAAAACTAAGAAAACATATGTATGTATTCTATTCAAGATTGATGGACTGACCACATATATATATATATATATAGTGGCAGGAGTCAGGTGAGGTGACGCGTGGGTAGAGGTGGTAGTAGTAGTAGTAGTAGTAGTAGTAGTAGTAGTAGTAGTAGTAGTAGTAGTAGTAGTAGTAGTAGTAGTAGTAGTAGTAGTAGTAGTAATGCCCTGAACTGTACATAAGTGTCTTTTTCCACATCTTGTCGGTATCACCATACCATTTCCTCTTTGTAGGTCCTGTTAGAAAGCGTCATCAAGAGTAAAAATTAATTCCTACCACTGTTAGAGTTAATAGCTCTGTAAGTACTAATATTTGTTAGTACTCAGCTGTTATTATCATCTTCACTCAGTTCTTTTCTTTTAAAGTACAGAAAAAATACTGCACTGTACTGTAGGAAAAATATGATGGATTAAAAGACTAATTAGTTGATGACTGAGAGACTTGAACAACACTGGGTATCTTCATTGTGGAAACGTTTCGCCACACAGTGGTTTTATCAGACTAAAACGTTTATATAATTCCAGTCAGATACAAAAATATCTTAGGATCTTCACACAGGAAATTCTTCACGCGTATAATGTGTTTGTATTAAGATTGGACTGGACACATCGACTCCACGCTGATGGACTGTTTACCTCCAACTTACCATCTTCCACTCTTCTCTGTATTAGACCGAGGAAGCAATGGCTGGCGAAACGTTTCCACAGTAAAGATCCCTAAGTGTTACACAAGTGTCTCATTCATCAACTTGTCGGGTTTCTAAACCATTTATATAATAATACTTAATATATTATTTTCTCTTTGGAATGTGTCTGATAATATTAACGAAATGGAATATGATCCTTATGTTATATTATTATTATTATTATTACTGCAGTGTTCTATGTTCCTCAAGGGTTTTGCGTTATTAAACCCACATGGAAGTACGTAATAAATATATTTTTTTTAACACAGTGTTGCATTTCTCGTTACTAGTGAAAGCGTGTGTCATAATGCAATTTATGAAAATTTACACTTGTATGCAATGTAAAAGTCAATCCCGGGGGGGGGGGAAACATTGACATCACTACAGAAGTTACACAATGCAACACTCGTGTTAATTATCTGCTTCGATATTTACACTTGTCTGCTGCGTTCAGGTTTAGTGACATGAAGCAGATGTGAGGAATGGAAACTGTAATGGGAATATACAACTGCATACTGAGATTTACAACTGTTGTGGGGGAAAATACAACTTCAGTGATGTAGTAAGGAATTACAACAGCAGTGGAAGCAACAACTGGTTCTTAACAATGTTCTTATGTAAGATTTTTGAATTAAGATTTATTACAAAGACTTCCCTCTGTTTCTACACACACACACACACACACACACACACACACACACACACACACACACACACACACACACACACACACACACACACACACACACACACACACAAGTGCAAAGTCATGAAGATTGGGGAAGGGCAAAGAAGACCGCAGACGGAGTACAGTCTAGGGGGCCAGAAACTACAAACCTCACTCAAGGAAAAAGATCTTAGGGTGAGTATAACACCAGGCACATCTCCTGAAGCGCACATCAACCAAGTAACTGCTGCAGCATATGGGCGCCTAGCAAACCTCAGAACAGCATTCTGACATCTTAATAAGGAATCGTTCAGGACCCTGTACACCGTGTACGTTAGGCCCATATTGGAGTATGCGGCACCAGTTTGGAACCCACACCTAGCTAAGCACGTGAAGAAACTAGAGAAAGTGCAAAGGTTTGCAACAAGACTAGTCCCAAAGCTAAAAGGTATGTCCTACGAGGAGAGATTAAGGGAAATCGACCTGACGACACTGGAGGACAGGAGAGATAGGGAGGACATGATAACGACATACAAAATACTGAGAGGAATTGACAAGGTGGACAAAGACAGGATGTTCCAGAGATTGGACACAGTAACAAGGGGACACAGTTGGAAGCTGAAGACACAGATGAATCACAGGGATGTTAGGAAGTATTTCTTCAGCCACAGAGTAGTCAGTAAGTGGAATAGTTTGGGAAGCGATGTAGTGGAGGCAGGATCCATACATAGTAAAGTTTAAGCAGAGGTATGATAAAGCTCACGGTTTAGGGAGAGTGACTTAGTAGCGACCAGTGAAGAGGCGGGGCCAGGAGCTTGGACTCGACCTCTGCAACCTCAACTAGGTGAGTACAACTAGGTGAGTACACACACACACACACACACACACACACACACACACACACAAGCCTAGCCTTATAACTAGATGTTATCCCTCCATTTTGTTATTATGCCCGCTCGTCAAACTCTCTCCTAACGAAGCCATTCACTAGCCTAGCGAGTTTAATTTGCTGAGTCATGAACTTGTATCAATTAGGCTGTTGTAGCTAATGAGCGTCATACATCCGGCAATCATGACACACAACCATAAGTTTTGAAAACATTACTGAACTTAAGCTAACGCCTAACCGTTTGTTGAGTCAGGAACTTGAAGTTACTGTACGGTCGACTAGTAGAAATTTGACTGTCCGATTCACCCAAAATTCACCAATTTTGGTTGAATTGGAAAGTTCTGATGACTTTGTTGTCTTGAGTCATAAAGTTCTTTTTGTCTTACTAGTGAGTCAAGAAAGTTGTTGTAAAATTTTGAGAAACTTCTAGTGACAGTTTTGTGAGTAAGTTCATGAGTCTTTGGGTGAGTTACAAGTTCCGATGACCGTTTTTTTGGAGAGTCAAGAAATAATGGGGCTTTTGTTGTGTTAGACGTTTCCTGTAATTTGCTCGTTCAATGTTTTGTTTGGGTGATCATGGGTCCTCGCGACGTGTTCTAGACCAGAAGCTTCCAGAGACCATTGTTACCCGGCATGGTCAAATACTTTGTTTTAGGTCATCTTATTCCAGGGATAATCTCTCCCCCTACTTGGTCCTAGACCTGGTAGTTCTTGAGATCATTACTCTGCGGCCTGGTACTAGAGCAACCGATTCCTGTGATAATCGCCCGCCATGACCTGGTTTTTGATTATGTGGAGATTTATTTCCAGGAGGGAGGGGTATCGGCCCCCTTCAGCCCTTTCACCCTCACAGAAAGGGTAATGGCGTCTTGCATGCTTTTGCATCAACAATTTTAAATGGAAGCAGATGACCAGCTTGCATCAGAAGTCACGTACTTCCTTACAAGAGACTAGTGTTACAACCAGTGTGCGTTAAATGAGAGAAAATTGATCTCTTACAGTACCAAGAAAGGTACAGAAACCCTCTGCCTTACTTTATTCACTTGTGGGACAATATTGAACTCTCGGTGATCTAGACATAACAAGAAATCAACCATCTTGTATTTCTTCTTGTTGCAGTTGGCAAGGAAGGAAAAAACGCTTGTTTCAGGGAATCTCTATATGAAGGGACACCCAGGGTGGAGCTTTGGCACCCAGACCAGATTGGAATAAGAACTGGTCTGAGAAGCGTGTTATGCATGCATTGACCTTAACAAAGGAACTTTAGCAATGGGTCCTCGATGTTTCAGACAATCTCTTATTCATAGTGGAACCATTACAGGGAAGTGTGCTCAGGAGAAGTATTGGAGAACAGTATAGTGACAGTGCGAGTGTTACAAATTTCCAGACTGAGTGGTGGACTTGTGACATTCCTCAAAAGAGACACTATTCTTCAGTCAAGACAGCAGATATCTGGGTGAATACATAGGTCAGCTACATATACCCAGGTACGTCTGATAAACCATAATACTGATTTGGTTGGCTGTGCAGCGGATAGCTAGGTCATGTCTTATTTGGAGGTACCATATTAACCCGGTTACCTGCAGGCCATTGAGCCAAAAAAAATGTAAGTAAATAAGGCACTGTTCAGTATTCAGTTACTGAATGTATATTGCCATATGGCCCTTTGGGGCAATTATCTGTATAATCACTTACCCTTCTTTCATAGAGCCCAAGGGAGTGGGACTGAAAACTCCTCAAGACACGCCTTTGGGATGGCTGCGAAGGCGTAAGCTGTCATTCAAGCTGAGTACCATACACAGACCATTTACGATTTGGTTTAGCTTGCCCCATTTCCCTATAAGTTGATCCGCTGCACAGCCAACCTAACCAGTATCATGGTTCATCAGATGTACCTGGGTATTTGTAGCTAACCCGTAAGTTCACCCAGATATCCGCTGTCTTGATTGAAGAACAGTGTCTTTTGAGGAATGTCACAAGTCTTCCACTGAGTCTGGAAACTTGTAACACTTGCACTGCCACTATACTGTTCTCCAATACTTGTCCATTATTTCATAGTATGTCATTACGGAAAGCTGAGCACACTTCCCTGTAATGGGTCCACTATGAATGTGAGACTGGAAGATCGAGAACACATTGTTAAAATTCCTTTGTTAAGGTCAATACACACGTAACACGCTTCTTGGACCAGTTTTTATTTCAGTCTGATCTGGGCGCCCAAGCTCCACCCTGGGCATCCCTTCATATAGAGGATTCGCTGAAACAAGCATTTTTCCTCTCCTTGTCAACTGCAACAAGAAGCAATACAAGTTGGTTGATTTCTTGTTATGTCTTGATCACCGAGACTTCATTATTGTCCCACATAAAAATAAAGCAAGGCAGGGGTTTTCTCTATCTTTCCTGGTACTGTAAGAGATCAATTTTGTCTCATTAACCCACAGTGGTTGCAACACTACTCTCTTGCAAGGAAGTATGTGACTTCTGACGCATACTAGTCATCTGCTTCCAGTTTAAATTGTTGATGTAGAAGCAAACAAGACGTCATTGCCCTTTCTGAGAGGGTGAAAGGGTTGAATCGGGCCGATACCCCCTGGAGAAAATACTCCACAGATTAAGTGGTTCCAGAGATCATTTTTTTACAGTATGTTACTGGCTCATGGAGAAAATTATCTGCTTACAACGGGTGAGAGAATATATCCTCCCTTGATACTGAAATTATGACCGCCACATCCTCATTCAAAAGTTAATGTTACAAACCACAAGGACGAATTTTTGAAGTGTAAACATGTTTAAGATGTTGTACAAGAATGGTATACAATACCGACAAGATGAAATTGAGACACATGTGCAACATCTGGGTATCTTTATTGTAGACGTTTCGCCATCCAGTGGCTTTTTCAATACAAATTCCAGGACATAACTTGAAGACAGGAGAACTATGTACAGAAGATGAGGTAATCAGTCCCTCAACCTAGCAGTAGGTGCGAAGAGCACCGTAGTCGTGGAGATTCTGAAGCAGAAGCAAGGCGCCTGACGCTTATATAGTAACGTCAGGTGGAAATGGGATGGGTAGCAGACGAGGGCATAGTCACTGGTAGGCGGGATTCCCCAGTGGAAGTAGGTCCTACCCAAAGAGATGGTTAGTTGTAGTAGTAGTTGTCGTAGTCGTGAAGATTATGTACATGTCCTCAGAATCAAGATTCCATGATGTTGCAGTGTCTGACAGGTTGTACAAGAATGGTATACAATACCGACAAGATGAAATTGAGACACATGTGCAACATCTGGGTATCTTTATTGTGTCGGTATTGTATACCATTCTTGTACAACCTCTCAGACACTGCAACATCATGGAATCTTGATTCTGAGGACATGTACATAATCTTCACGACTACGACAACTACTACTACAACTAACCCATCTCTTTGGGTAGGACCTACTTCCACTGGGGAATCCCGCCTACCAGTGACTATGCCCTCGTCTGCTACCCGTCCCATTTCCACCTGACGTTACTATATAAGCGTCAGGCGCCTTGCTACTGCTTCAGAATCTCCACGACTATGGTGCTCTTCGCACCTACTGCTAGGTTGAGGGACTGATTACCTCATCTTCTGTACATAGTTCTCCTGTCTTCAAGTTATGTCCTGGAATTTGTATTGAAAAAGCCACTGGATGGCGAAACGTCTACAATAAAGATACCCAGATGTTGCACATGTGTCTCAATTTCTTTATGTTTAAGATATTACATATGATAATTAATAAATATTTATCTAAGCCAATGTAATTATGCTAATACTTCTAGCTTAGCGCATTAAAAGTCCATGACAGCACAATGAATGTGCTGCTGTGTCAGTGATTGTTCACCAGAGACAACGTAAGACATACTTGTTTGACAGAAAGTTGTTAAGTGCTGTAGTTATTTTCCAATGGTATAAGGCCTAAATATTCATAAATCTAGGTTTGAAACTAATAAACAAGTGAACAATGGCATTGTTGATAACTGGAGAAGGAACTGCTAGTAAATGTAACCTGACAGTCGAATGTCCCTTCTATTGTAGTGCAGTGTTCCATAAACTGTCCATAATTATATATAATGAGCACTAGGCTCCAGTGAATATAACTTCAAAAACAACTAATGTTGAGTTTGGAGACACCCGTGACGGTCTCCATGTGATCATTAACAAGAAGATCTAGCAATGCTTGAACGTATCCTTCATAGGTGTTGTTACATTCTGTTAAATTGGGTTAGATTTCATAATGAGTACATAATGAAGCCTTTATAGAAAGGCTTACATCTCCCCCCCCCAAAAAAAAAATAGTGAGTCTGAAATTTGGTATATATCAGTTAGGGAAAAATATAAAACCCAATAAACAATCTTCCAAAAACCAAATGGACTCCACTCAACAGTCATGTCAAGAGTCATGTCGAAAGTTATGTCAAGAGTCACGTCAAAAGTCATGTCAAGAGTCATGTCAAAAGTCATGTCAAGAGTCATGTCAAGAGTCATGTCAAAAGTCATGTCAAGAGTCATGTCAAGAGTCATGTCAAAAGTCATGTCAAGAGTCATGTCAAAAGTCATGTCAAGAGTCATGTCAAAAGTCATGTCAAGAGTCATGTCAAAAGTCATGTCAAGAGTCATGTCAAAAGTCATGTCAAGAGTCATGTCAAAAGTCATGTCAAGAGTCATGTCAAAAGTCATGTCAAGAGTCATGTCAAAAGTCATGTCAAGAGTCATGTCAAAAGTCATGTCAAGAGTCATGTCAAAAGTCATGTCAAGAGTCATGTCAAAAGTCATGTCAAGAGTCATGTCAAAATTCATGTCAAGAGTCACGTCATGTCAAAGTCATGTCCAAGAGTCAGAACAGTCATGCTCATGCAAGAGTCAAAAAGTCATCAAGAGTCATGATACCAAAAAGTTATGTCTAAAAATCATAAGTTTAAAAATATATTTTTGTGATTATACATTAAAACTTCCCAGGAATGGTCGCTGGAGGAAGAGAATGAAGTAAGAACCAGTAAATATAAACATATGAAATACGAGTTACGGTATTTTTTATGAAGACATTTTGTTTATTCGGAGAATAACGAATAATAAACGAATGTTAATGGTTTGTGGACAGCTACTTGAGGTAAAATAGAAGGTAAATAATATTGTTTGTGTGTATTTGACTGAGTTGGGGAGATTCAGTGTCACTCTTAAGATTCAGTGTCACTCTTAAGATTCAGTGTCACTCTTAAGATTCAGTGTCACTCTTAAGATTCAGTGTCACTCTTAAGCTTCAGTGTCACTCTTAAGATTCAGTGTCACTCTTAAGATTCAGTGTCACTCTTAAGATTCAGTGTCACTCTTAAGATTCAGTGTCACTCTTAAGATTCAGTGTCACTCTTAAGATTCAGTGTCACTCTTAAGATTCAGTGTCACTCTTAAGATTCAGTGTCACTCTTAAGATTCAGTGTCACTCTTAAGATTCAGTGTCACTCTTAAGATTCAGTGTCACTCTTAAGATTCAGTGTCACTCTTAAGATTCAGTGTCACTCTTAAGATTCAGTGTCACTCTTAAGCTTCAGTGTCACTCTTAAGATTCAGTGTCACTCTTAAGATTCAGTGTCACTTTTAAGATTCAGTGTCACTCTTAAGATTCAGTGTCACTCTTAAGATTCAGTGTCACTCTTAAGATTCAGTGTCACTCTTAAGATTCAGTGTCACTCTTAAGATTCAGTGTCACTCTTAAGATTCAGTGTCACTCTTAAGATTCAGTGTCACTCTTAAGATTCAGTGTCACTCTTAAGATTCAGTGTCACTCTTAAGATTCAGTGTCACTCTTAAGATTCAGTGTCACTCTTAAGATTCAGTGTTCTCTTAAGATTCAGTGTCACTCTTAAGATTCAGTGTCACTCTTAAGATTCAATGTCACTCTTAAGATTCAGTGTCACTCTTAAGATTCAGTGTCACTCTTAAGATTCAGTGTCACTCTTAAGATTCAGTGTCACTCTTAAGATTCAGTGTCACTCTTAAGATTCAATGTCACTCTTAAGATTCAGTGTCACTCTTAAGATTCAGTGTCACTCTTAAGATTCAGTGTCACTCTTAAGATTCAGTGTTCTCTTAAGATTAAGTGTTCTCTTAAGATTCAGTGTCACTCTTAAGATTCAGTGTCACTCTTAAGATTCAGTGTCACTCTTAAGATTCAGTGTCACTCTTAAGATTCAGTGTCACTCTTAAGATTCAGTGTCACTCTTAAGATTCAGTGTCATTCTTAAGATTCAGTGTCACTCTTAAGATTCAGTGTTCTCTTAAGATTCAGTGTCACTCTTAAGATTCAGTGTCACTCTTAAGATTCAGTGTCACTCTTAAGCTTCAGTGTCACTCTTAAGATTCAGTGTCACTCTTAAGCTTCAGTGTCATTCTTAAGATTCAGTGTCACTCTTAAGATTCAGTGTCACTCTTAAGATTCAGTGTCACTCTTAAGATTCAGTGTCATTCTTAAGATTCAGTGTCACTCTTAAGATTCAGTGTCACTCTTAAGATTCAGTGTCACTCTTAAGATTCAGTGTCACTCTTAAGATTCAGTGTCACTCTTAAGCTTCAGTGTCACTCTTAAGATTCAGTGTCACTCTTAAGATTCAGTGTCACTCTTAAGATTCAGTGTCACTCTTAAGAGGACTCAGGAGATGAATCCAGATTTGGTTCTGTTCTCATGGAGTGAATAATAATGGAGATCATTTTTTTTTATTTTGGTAGACCTTAATGTGAAGTTTATTGGTAAATATATATTGACTAAAACACTCTTCATAATCTGCATCCTCATTAATATTTTCGAAGGCAGTCAGAATATCACTGCTTATTTCATTCTTTTAATAAACTGGGACACTATAACAGCACGATCCTTGTAAGGAGACACTTTTTTTTAAGGTGTGAAGCTTGTTGTTCCAAGAATTTATCCTTAGTTACCGTACACAAAATCATTAAAAAATTGAAGCCGACTGGATGAGTCTTTCTCGAGTTACGAGCGAAATGAAAATTATACATTGTAGTAAGGAAAAAATGAGAAAAAAAAGGGACAAATTCAGTGTACGACTTAATGGTTCTCAGTCAGAGATACTTAATTAATTGTATAAATATTTACTTAAGCTTTTATTCTTGGTAAATTTTACAGAAATTTTTGGATTTATTTTGGCTTCTTTGTCTCAGTTTAGTTTTTTTTTTTTGGAAAAAACTGGGAAAACTGAAGCACTGATTTTTATGTAATAATTTATGAATGGTTGATCCAGTTGGCATCACCATTCAACACTGATAACTTGATAATGCATAGTTGGAATGGCTTCAAACCTAATATTTCTCTCAGAAAAAAAGAGAAATTCTTGTTATTTCTTAGTAAAAAGTTTCAATTTATTTAAGGCTGTGTATGTCCTAATTTGCCAATATTACTAAATATATTTTGATTTTGGCGTCCATATTGTAATTTCTGAAAACCAAATTTTATTGGCTGCAGTGGCAGTAATCTTTTTACTTGTATGAATACACGAGAACCTGAGGCTAAACAAAAGAGGAATATCTTGGATTGCGTTGTTACCGTAATGTGTGACGAATGGTTTGAAAAACCGACAAGTTGAAGATTGAGACACTTATGCAGCATATGGGAATCTTTATTCAGGAAACGTTTCGCCACACAGTGGCTTCATCAGTCCAATACAAAGAGGAAGGCGTAAGGATTACCTCATTCTCCTCCTCTCCTTACGCCTTCCTCTTTGTATTGGACTGATGAAGCCACTGTGTGGCGAAACGTTTCCTGAATAAAGATTCCCATATGCTGCATAAGTGTCTCAATCTTCTACCGTAATGTGATTATGGTAAGAGAGATGAAGGAGGGTTATTCAGGTGTCTTTGTTATTGAACTGGTGGAAAATTAAAGCAAATTAGCTCTGAGGTATTCAACTACCTGTGTTTGTGGGGTCTTAAAGAGTACATGATGGAACTCAAAATGTTAATAACTAGTGTTTTCAAAATTGTACAACAGAAATCATAGCTGGTATGTTGTAGACAACAGCGGAAGATTTTCTCTCCATTTGGTCGAGAAAGAGATGGCGATGAACCGGCAGAGAGCTTCTATACATGATATGAAATCAAAATAGAGATTAGTTTTGGGTCCTTTATAATGTATAATTTACATTAATTACTTAATTAAATTCGTAAATTCGCTGACGACACAAAAATGGGCCGACAAATGTACTTAGACGAAGATAAAATTTATCTTCAGAATAATTTAGACAATCAAATGTTGAAGATTGAGACACTTATGCAGCATATGGGAATCTTTATTCAGGAAACGTTTCGCCACGCAGTGGCTTCATCAGTCCAATACAAAGAGGAAGGCGTAAGGAGAGGAGGAGAATGAGGTAATCAGTCCCTCAACCTGGAGTCGATGTGTTCAGTCCATCAATCTGGATAAGATTGATGGACTGAACACATCGACTCCAGGTTGAGGGACTGATTACCTCATTCTCCTCCTCTCCTTACGCCTTCCTCTTTGTATTGGACTGATGAAGCCACTGCGTGGCGAAACGTTTCCTGAATAAAGATTCCCATATGCTGCATAAGTGTCTCAATCTTCAACATGTCGGTTTTTCAAACCATTCATCACAATCAAATGTTGTTTGAAAAGTGGGAGATGCAAATTTTATAATCAAAAGACTGATTTTTTTCTGGAATGAAAATATAACTAGCAATTAAAATTAAGTATTAAACAACCGGTCAGAGAGAAAGTGAAAAGATAAACCATACCACGGGCGGGGATAGAACCCACGATCAGAGGGTTAGAAAACACCAGACCGACGCGCTAGCCACTGGGCCGGCCCCGTGATATAGTTAGTTAGCAATTGTGTCATCACGATTTCGTGAGTCAAAGTGAAATAATCTTGGAAATTATGGCGTATAGAAAGCTGAAGTCACAATTGTAGTTCCTGACCGTCTGTAATGTTAACAATGCTTGGAAATATATCAAGAAATATTAGCGTAATAAGTGGAAATTATATTTATTCAGATGTAATCGTCATTAGTAAGGCGTCATTTGTATTATGATGCAATTAATCCAATATATATGTTTCATTCATATTTGAAAGACGTAGAATGACGGAAGATATGATTTATGAATACAAATGGAAGACAGGCATGATAAGAGGAAATATGAATAAGTCTCTAAGCAAATTATGCTGAAAAATTCTGATTAAGTAGTTGAGTAGATGACAGTAGAACAAACTGTCAGGAAGTCGTTGATTCTAACAACATGGGTAGTTTAACAACATGGGTAGTTTAGCAACATAAGAACATAAGAACATAAGAATGTAGGAACACTGCAGAAGGCCTACTGGCCCATACGAGGCAGGTCCTTATCAAAACGACATCTACCTAAAGCTACTCAAGAAATAACTCCCGTACCCCTTAACACCAATCAAACCCAGCCCCTCCCACTCATATATTTGTCCAGTCTCTTCTTATGGGTAGTTTAACAGCATGGGTAGTTTTAAAACAAAGGAAGGACAAACATGTGATTAAGATGAACTGGGTTAGAGAAAAACTTTCCTTGTATGAGCCAGAAGACCTGTTTCAGTGCACCTCTTGTCATGGAAATAAATGGTATAAAATACCGACACAATGGCAATATAAACACAAATGCAGTATAATGTGATCCTTTATTGACTACGTTTCGCCCACACAGTGGGCTCTACAACCCAACTCGGTACATCATCAGATGCAGCATTCTTCACCTGACCTCAGCCGGACTATAAATACTCGCGTTCCTTCCACCCCAGGTAGTTCTGTTTGTGACTTGAAAAAGCCCACTGTGTGGGCGAAACGTAGTCAATAAAGGATCACATTATACTGCATTTGTGTTTATATTGCCACCTCTTGTCATAAATACTGTACATGTGTTCTTACAACTTATTCCCACAGGATTCTTGCTCCTACTATTCTATACCTCACTCTTACATTAAAGCAAACTCTCACTCTCTCAACCCTCCAACTCAAACTGACATTCCTACAGTTCATTCACACAATTTAATCTCACACGTTTACAACTCACTACCACAACTCTATAACTAACTCTTCTATAACTCACAGTTTACTCTCACACCTTTACAACTCACTACCACAGATCTTACACTCTCTTGCTACTCAATTCCAAAAATATCAAATTTGACTCTTACCTTTACAACTCACTCCCACTTTCAACTCGCTCTCAGATCCCAACAACTCACTTCCACTTGTATCAACTGGCTCTCAGATCCCAACAACTCACTTCCACTTGTATCAACTCGCTCTCAAATCCCAACAACTCACTTCCACTTGTATAAACTCGCTCTCAGATTCCAACAACTCATTTCCACTTGTATAAACTCGCTCTCAAATCCCAACAACTCACTTCCACTTGTATAAACTCGCTCTCAGATCCCAACAACTCACTTCCACTTGTATCAACTCGCTCTCAAATCCCAACAACTCACTTCCACTTGTATAAACTCGCTCTCAAATTCCAACAACTCATTTCCACTTGTATAAACTCGCTCTCAAATCCCAACAACTCACTTCCACTTGTATCAACTCACTCTCAGATCCCAACAACTCACTTCCACTTGTATAAACTCGCTCTCAAATCCCAACAACTCACTTCCACTTGTATAAACTCGCTCTCAAATCCCAACAACTCACTTCCACTTGTATAAACTCGCTCTCAAATTCCAACAACTCATTTCCACTTGTATAAACTCGCTCTCAAATCTCAACAACTCACTTCCACTTGTATCAACTCACTCTCAGATCCCAACAACTCACTTCCACTTGTATAAACTCGCTCTCAAATCCCAACAACTCACTTCCACTTGTATCAACTCACTCTCAGATCCCAACAACTCACTTCCACTTGTATAAACTCGCTCTCAAATCCCAACAACTCACTTCCACTTGTATCTCGCTCTCAACTCGCTCTCAAATCCCAACAACTCACTTCCACTTGTATCAACTCGCTCTCAAATCCCAACAACTCACTTCCACTTGTATCAACTCGCTCTCAAATCCCAACAACTCACTTCCACTTGTATAAACTCGCTCTCAAATCCCAACAACTCACTTCCACTTGTATCAACTCGCTCTCAGATCCCAACAACTCACTTCCACTTGTGTAAACTCGCTCTCAAATCCCAACCACTCACTTCCACTTGTATAAACTCGCTCTCAAATCCCAACAACTCACTTCCACTTGTATAAACTCGCTCTCAAATCCCAACAACTCACTTCCACTTGTATCAACTCGCTCTCAAATCCCAACAACTCACTTCCACTTGTATAAACTCGCTCTCAAAACCCAACAACTCACTTCCACTTGTATAAACTCGCTCTCAAAACCCAACAACTCACTCCCACAACATTCATGGTAGAAGCTTCGCATCCGTCTTTTCAATACGATTTATATTAATACATATATCAGACCTCTTATTTTTTAGTCATTATCTCAAAAATGACGTCTGATATCCGCTTGAAAAATTCTGTACAAAAATACTATATTAATGTTATTCACTAGATGAAATTTTTTAGTCACGTAATCATCTAGGAAGATGGGAGAGAGGGAGAGCCTAAGGGAGTAACCTGAAGGTTGAATAGGGAGAGGGAGGTTAGTGATGGAAGGAGCGAAGGAAACATTTCAACATCTGACTGCAAACAAATTTCTTGCAGTTGTTTATAATAATGTTGTTACAATACATTCAGTTAAGTGGTACATTCAGACTAAGAGTGATATAAATTGATAAAGTAAAGCAAAGAAGTTCGTTTTCTTTCTTTATTAAACCAGTTTCATTGGAATGTTTAAAATATTTCACCAAATGTAATTACGCTGGGAATTTTTTTCACTGGTGGCGCACATTTTTATACCTCTGTCTCCCTCGCCTGAGGAATGAATGCACTTAATTATGGAGCGCTTGTGGGAGTGTAGAGTGAGGAAAAAATGTATTTTTGTCCACATCTATAATGATGAGTTGGTGAGGTGTTGCATGACAGTAGCAGTTGTAGAGTGTTGCGTCTGTGTGTGTGTGTTTGTACATCCCTGTTCGTGATTGCAAGGCTAGAAGATCCGCTCTTAGTCTCACCCGTCAACAGGCTGCTGCTGGATTCATTCTCTCTTGGCTTTCTGAGCTATATCATGCCTTTTCTTGAAGCTGTGCATTGATCCTTCTTCTGCTGCTTCTCCGTGCAGGTACTTCCACTTGTTAACCTGAAGTTGAAGAAATATTTCCAAACATCACCGAAGGAATTATGTGATTTTAGCTTCAATTTGAGTTCTCGTGTATCTATTTCCTGTCTCTCCTGGGTCTCTCCTAGGCCTCTCCTAGGCTTCTCCTAGGCCTCTCCTAGGCCTCTCTTTGTCTATGACATCAATACCTGTTAGCATTTTCTACCTCGTTATCACATTTCTCTTAATGTTTGAAAGTCATCAGTGTCGGCCACTTTACTGTAGCCTCTCCCTGTAGTTCACGCCACGTAGCTCTGGGACTAGTCTCGATGCAAACCTTGGAACTTTTTCCAGATCTATTTATTTCTAGAATTTTATTTCCTGGTCCTTAACTCTTGTCTTCTCTGCTGACGTGGTTGTATAGAAATTTTAGTTCAGATTTTTCTTTGGATGCTGCGCCATTCTTAAAGCTCGGCCCATCTCTTTATTTATGGGCATTTGTTACTGGCGGCTCTTTTGTTTCCTATATTGTTTTCCTTTCTTCTATGCTTCCATTGTTTTTTCGTACTCTTCCGTTTCTCGCTTTTTTCTCTCTCTCAGCTGTGCAAAAGCGAAAAGATTCGCGGCTATCCTCTATTCTTGCAATTGTTTCATATATTCTTGGGAATAATTCCTTCCTCTGCCTCTCTTCTTTTCTCACCTATAATCTTTATTATATTATTTACTTTTCTTTCTATTTTCTGTTTTATTAGCATCTCTTTATTCACGAAATGCCTCATGCCAGTTTAGTTTCCTTATTATGGTTTCCCCATCATTCCTGTGACAAATTTCACTCCACGTATTTTTCCAGCATCCATCCTCACTCATCCATCCATCCTCACTCATCCATCCATCCTCACTCATCCATCCATCCTCACTCATCCATCCATCCTTACTCATCCATCCATCCTCACTCATTCATCCATCCTCACTCATCCATCCATCCTTACTCATCCATCCATCCTCACTCATTCATCCATCCTCACTCATCCATCCATCCTCACTCATCCATCCATCCTCACTCATCCATCCATCCTCACTCATCCATCCATCCTCACTCATCCATCCATCCTCACTCATCCATCCATCCTCACTCATCCATCCATCCTCACTCATCCATCCATCCTCACTCATCCATCCATCCTCACTCATCCATCCATCCTCACTCATCCATCCATCCTCACTCATCCATCCATCCTCACTCATCCATCCATCCTCACTCATCCATCCATCCTCACTCATCCATCCATCCTCACTCATCCATCCATCCTCACTCATCCATCCATCCTCACTCATCCATCCATCCTCACTCATCCATCCATCCTCACTCATCCATCCATCCTCACTCATCCATCTATCCTCACTCATCCATCCATCCTCACTCATCCATCCATCCTCACTCATCCATCCATCCATCCATACTCTCTCTCGAGTTGCGTCAGCGATATGATGATTCTTAAGTTTCTCAACGCCTCTTCCACGTCACTAGTTAATGTAGTCGTATCGTGGTTTTCTGCTGAGCGGTGGACTCTACATTACTGGTGTCACAGCCTTGAGTATCCCAACCTTGAGTATACCTACATAATCATTCGTTATTCCTCTCATCTCCTTAACACGACTGGTTTAACATCAGCTGCATTACTCCTCTACCCCTTTTATTTCCTCTACCATCTAATATCCGACTGGGAAGATCACTTCCATTACCGCCTCTCTAGTTTTGTCTCTGTGAGTGCTATGATGTCTGGCGATGCCTTTACTACTCGTTTTTTTCCACTCGTTAAGTTTGTTTCTTATTTCATCTGCACTGGTATATCATATATTCATTATCATTTCTGTTTGAATTTTCCTGATCATTAATTCCTAATGTTTTGGTCCTTGAACATCGGGCTGTAGGGGGAAAAATAGGGGAAGATGGAAATTTGAAATTAGGATTAATGGTTGTTGAAGAAGGTTGTAATTGTGGATGTGGGTAACAAAGGATGGGAATCAGAGAGAAGTAGTAGATAGGGACTGGTAGTTGTAGATGCGGTTCTTGCTTAGGAGTGTTTTAGAATTGTTGGTGAGCGTAAGGGACGATGTGAGACATGTATAGCATGGTTTGATTATGTGGGAAAGTATGCTTAGAATTAAGATGAGTGTGTGTGGGGCATGTTGTACCCCTGGAGGCGGAGATTCCTTGCCTGCTGTTGTGGTCACTGCGTTTTCTGTTTCGGTGTTTTATCCTCTTCCACAACTGCTCCCTTTACTTTTCTGTTATGTCTCGATCAAGATACACCTGCTGACATTCTTCTGTCTTAATGATTTTCGTTTCTTAATATTGTCTTGTCAGTTTAAGTTTGTGAATTTAGAGTTATCTGTTATCCTCTGATAATCTGTCATCTAATGAATGCATTTCGGTCTATCCTCTCATAAGCTCATAGATACACAGGAACCTTCCTATTTACTCCTTTAGTTTCTCTTCTTCCAGATTTTATTAAACAGATTTTCAGGATGCCAGAGAATGTTACCACAAATGTTTGATTTCCGGTCCTTCACTATTTCTCCTTCTCATCTTTCTCGGCCTCTGCCTTATTTTTTCTTCCCTTTATTTCATCTTGTTACTTCGTCATCTTCTTTAGTTTTTCCCCCAGGTGGCAGAAGCGTTTCTCCACGTTCCTCCATCTATGTGCAATGATCACTAAACTTTTTCTCATTTCTCTTCCATCTTGTATTTGAATGCAGCAATCATCATGTCATTCTCCCCCAATTTACATCCTGATTCCACCTAAAAAGCTCCACTCCATTTAGCTCTTGGTTTTCCATTTCTTTGCTCAGTTTTGCTTAGCCAAATAAAATAACCTCCTTTACTTGCATCTTGTGCTGTTGTACTTGACATTATTATTGCTTGTTATTACAACTCAGGGACAGTAAGGTCTGTTATCCTGGGTTTAAATGGGGTCAATGAACAGAACAAACACAACTGAATGACTTTCAAATATATTTTCCTTCACCAAGAGCAATGTGAATATTTACAACTATGTACACTATATACAGGTGGAAAATGTATGTGTACAACACGGTTTAGGCAAGGCCAAGACACAGCCTGGAGACAGAATGAACAACCGTGCTCAACCAGCTCTAGTATGGAAATGACAAGGGTGGACAGGCGAGTGGTGCCCACAACACTTCTGCGATTGCCAGAACCATCTTCTCATTGGCTGAACCTGGGAACTAATTGAACGATGGGCAGAAGAGAAAACACCTTGGACAACTTTTTCAAATAAGAACTGTTTGATCTGAGAGGGACATGACTTCTCAGTGGCTACATTCTCACTACTACTACTCTACACCTCTCCTTCCGACAGTATTTAAGTCTCACACTGTCGCTTGATCTTCAGTTAGTTCCAGACTTTGGAACAGAAATTCTCCAGGCTGAGGGACTGGCAACCTCAAATCTACGACTTCAAGGGTGATGGCCTGATTACATCTTCTTCACATCTCTACTGCTCCCGCCTACTTTCTGTACTCGACTGAAGAAGCCTACTGTATAGGCGAAACGTTTCGAAATAAAGTTGCCTAAATGTTGCCTATGTGTCTTATCTACCAACCTGTCGGTATTGTATACCATTTGATAATCAGCTGTGTGTATTACTTAATGTAGCTGTGTATATTGCTTAATGTGGTTGGGCAAACGCAGCCAAAGTTTTGTGGGTAACTGAAAAGCGTCTAACCAGTTAAAAAAAATAAATTTGAACAAGGTATCAGATTCATTTACAGAATATTTAACACCACTCAAACTGCCCTTTGTAAATTAGACTTTCATCCAGGTGACGGTTGTAAGTAGCGTAACTTTCATACGTAATAATATTTTATAAACATGCGATAAACTAGTATGGGTCACAGAGTAACTAACATAGAGTTTAGTTTAACAATTCTTCTGGGTTAATTATAGAAGTGTTCCAGTGTCTCGGTGACTTTAAAAACAACAGAAATATCTCGCGATGCACAAAACGACACTCGTAGTTAATATGACTTTGTTCCTTAATTATACAAAGCTTCTCTCCAGGATATTGTTCATCTCTAACACTGAATTCCTCAAACTTTGGTTAGGTTAATTATATTTTTTCTGGTAAATTGGATCAAAAACTAGCGGAGTGGTTAGATTCAAACTAATTCAGCTAACTCTGGGTAAGGTTATAGCAGAAAGTATGCTAGGTGTTAGGTATGCTAGGTGTTAGGTATGCTAGGCACTAGGTAGCCAAGCTAATCAGGGCCGCCCTATAAAAAAAATATATTGATTATCAGACTGTTTTTGAGTTCATCAGAGCGTAAAGCAATTATAGAGGATTTAACATCATTACTAAAAAAATTTACACTGGGGGAAAATGTGTATTTGCCTCTATATTTAGAAACTCAGACTTGTTGTATATATATATATATATATATATATATATATATATATATATATATATATATATATATATATATATATATATATATATATATATATGTATATATATATATATATATATATATATATATATATATATATATATATATATATATATATATATATATATATATATATATATATATATATATATATATACAAAATACATTGACAAAACATTCACAAAAATATGATGGAAAGTAAAACAACATAGGTAACTCAGAGCTACATCTCGAATACTTCGTCCAGCTCCCCAGCGGTGGGCCGCGTGCCCAGAATGCTGCAGACATTTCCTCTCTGGATCGCAACACTGAGTCTCTGAAAGAGGAAGCTGGTCGTCCTGTGGTCCTTTGTTTCTATGATGAACTTTTCACCCAGCTCTATTAGGAACTTCAGAGCACACTTGCCCCATGCTTCAAGGGTCTCTGACCCTATTGGGATGAAGTTATAGCAAGGGGGAAGGTCTTCATATTTGCGGATCTTCTGGGTCTCCCTGTGGCTGGCAGCTCCACCCCCTTCCACTACGGAGTATGGCAAGTAGGTGTCTGCCAATGTGGCGGCACATGTGTAGTCCCAGGCAATCTGCTTTCCATCCTTCCAAGGTAGCATAGTGGCTCCATCAGGATGCTTTAGACTTCCGTCAGACCTCTGCACTTGGGGTTCCCGTTGAGCTGGGCAACGGGCTGTGGCGAGGCTTCTCTTTATGATGTCACTGACCTCCTCATGCCTGGCATACTTCCCTTCTGCTGTGTGACACACGAGACCATGAAGTCCGGATTGATCAGCTGTCGCCCTGCCGCAAATACACCTATGTTCGGTGAGGATGGGGGCGGCTAGGCGAAGAGCAACACCAATCCGAATGGTCTGTGGGTCGAGTCGAGTGCCCAAGGAGGAATTGGGAACAGCTAACAGGAAATCTCCTGAGTGTGGTGCTTTCACTGCTGGGAGACGAGCTTTGTCCTTTCCTGAGGCGTTGGAGAGCATTGTGTTGGCGATTTTTTCCATGATCGGTTTGTCCCAGTGGGAATGTTTGTGTTCTTTGGGAGGAGCTGGTCTACTGGAGGAATCTGTAAGGGTGTCCCACCGAATCGCTGCTTCAGTAAACCTGGGGTCTTGAGCTCCTACCACGTCTCTCAAGCGTTCGGGAACAATCTTCTTGACTAATGCACTGGAAGCCAAACACGAAGACAGAAAAGCAGGTAAAGCAACATGCGTTGCTTTGCGCACCCCTATACCTCCCAGTCGCACTGGGAGGGTTGCCTGATCCCATTGCTCATCCTCTAGTGACATATATATATATATATATATATATATATATATATATATATATATATATATATATATATATATATACATATATATATATATATATATATATATATATATATATATATATATATATATATATATATATATATATATATATATATATATATATATATATATATATATATATATATATATATATATATATATATATATATATATATATATATATGCAAAACAACCACTCTGAAAAAATAGAGAAATTCCAAGCGCTTTCGTGACTACTCACATTATCAAGGAACTATGAAAGTAAAGCATCCAAGGAAGCTATATAAGGGGTCAGGCCAGCACCTCACTATCAGATCCCACAACGGTTAAACACCTGACGCGCGCCGACCCAACTTGTACAGGTCCTTTGCACAACTCACCCCACAAACTATTCTACCCAAGAAAATTTAAAAATTATTTCTCCAGTGTATTATTAAATTCTTCCCAAATTCTATTAATTATAAAAGGATCTAATTTATATAAACCAAAGGAAATATTCATATTATTGTCAAAACTGCTTTTTATGAAACAAGATTCAATTATATTCCTGTCGACCATGGACTTGCTTGATACTACTTTCTCAACTTTTTGAAAATCAATTGGATGGTTAAAATCTCTTACATGAATAAATAGAGCATTGGAATCTTGTCCAGTTCTAATGCTATATTTATGTTGTTTTAATCTTAGTTCGAGATTTTTACCAGTTTGACCGTAATAAACTTTATCGCAAATTTTACAAGGAATCTTATAGACACATCCATCAGCATTTTGGGGGGAATTCTTTATCAAAAGATTTTTTACTGTATCAAGATTTTTGAATACAACTTTAATATTAAAAGTCTTAAGAAGAGAAGGCATATCAACCAAGTTTTCATGGTAAGGGAGAACCAACATATTTTTAGTTGAATAAGGCTGGTTGTCCCTTTTTGGATTGTAAAAAGTATTTCTAGCAACTTTAAAAGATTTATCAATTACATTTCTTGGGTATTTTAAATCATTATCTATTTCATAAATTTTGGATATTTCCTCATCTATGAACTCAGGACTACAAATTCGTAAAGCTCTCAGAAACATTGATGAGGAAATATCCAAAATTTATGAAATAGGTAATGATTTAAAATACCCAAGAAATGTAATTGATAAATCTTTTAAAGTTGCTAGAAATACTTTTTACAATCCAAAAAGGGACAATGGTACTGGTAGGGAGGAATGGATGGAGGAGCAGTGAAAAAGGATAGAGCAAGAATGGGAGAGAAAATTAGGAGAGCTTTCTGAAAAAATGGAGAAAACGCTCTCTGTGAAATGGGAAAAGAGGTTGGAGAAGGAGACGAAGAATTGGGAGGCACAAGTCGAAACTGCAGTAGCCAGGGTAAAGGTCCTAGAATTTGAGGTAAACAGGCTGAAGAAAGTCTCAGGGGTAGTGACCAGAGAAGACACACCATACAAAGCTGAGAGGCTGAACAGGAAGGGAGGAGATATGAATTATGCTAAGGTCATATCAGCCTGCAAAGAAGGGCCAGGGAGTGGAAGGGAAGAGCAGATGGGTGCAGATGGAGAGGGAGATAGGTCGAATGCTGAGGCACAACCATGCTACCAAGAGCCACTGGAAAAATCAAGGGAGAAAATGACCACATACAGACAGGAACCAGAGTCACAGAGGGAGAGGCAATGGGAGGAGGAAAGGGCAAAATCAGTGTTTATCCATGGGCTTCGGGAGAGAGAGGAAAGGACACACACTGAAAGACGGCAGGAAGAAAGAAAGGAGATTGAGAAAATCATCACGGAAATAGGGAGAGAAGACATGGACGAGATTGTAAATTTTCAGAGAATAGGGGGGTACTTGAAGGGGAGAAACCGACCGATCAAGCTGATTCTCAGGACAGAAACAGCGTGGAACAGGATCCTCCAAGAGAAACCACGGTTGAAAAGCTCGGAAGAGTACAAGAAGGTGTTCCTAGACAGAGACAGAACACAAACAGAGAGACAGCAGCTGAGGGAGAGGACAAAAAAGCGAAAGGAGCTAGGAAAGGAGACAAGGATGGAACCAGCAGAGGTCAGTCAGAGCAGAACAGAGCAGCAAGGGCAAGCACACACACAACTATCCTCAGAACCCGACAACCTATCACACCATCCCAACACACACTACAATCCATACCCACAGCTTCCACCCAACCCCCAACCATAGAATACCACAGTATGCTACCAGGTCTCCCACCCCCACAGGCCCCCCAAACCACAGTGTTGGAAAGGAAACTGAAGGTATGGTACACAAACGCTGATGGAATAACAAATAAGTGGGAGGAGTGGCACGAAAGAGTCAAAGAGGCATCACCAGACATCATAGCGATCACAGAAACCAAGCTTACAGGTATGATAACAGATGCCATCTTTCCAACGGGATACCAGATCCTGAGGAAAGACAGAAGAAACAGGGGGGGGTGGAGGAGTGGCATTGCTGATCAAACACCGATGGAATTTTGATGAGCTGGAGAGAGGAGACAGCGGAGAAGAAAGTGATTGCATAGCGGGAACGCTTCGCTCTGGAGGTCCCAAGGTGATAATTGCAGTGATGTATAACCCACCACAGAACAGCAGGAGGCCAAGGCAAGAGCATGACGAGAGCAATAGAGCGATGGTTGACACACTGGCTGCAGTGGCCAGAAGAGCTCATGCATGCAGGGCAAAGCTCCTGATCATGGGCGACTTTAACCACAAGGAGATTGAATGGGAGAACTTGGAGCCACATGGGGGCCAAGATACATGGAGGGCTAAGATGATGGAGGTGGTACTGGAAAACTTCATGTACCAACATGTAAGGGACACTACAAGAGAGAGAGGAGAGGATGAACCAGCAAGACTGGACTTAGTATTCACCTTGAGTAGTGCAGATATTGAGGACATCACATATGAAAGACCCCTTGGGGCCAGCGATCATGTGGTTTTGAGCTTCGAATACACAGTAGAGCTACAAGTGGAGGGGGAAGCAGGAAGGCCAGGACAAATGAAACCAAACTACAGGAAAGGGGACTACACAGGAATGAGGAACTTCCTGAATGAGGTTCAGTGGGACAGAGAACTGGCAGGGAAGCTAGTTAATGAGATGATGGAATATGTAGCAACAATGTGCAAGGAGGCTGAGGAGAGGTTTGTACCCAAGGGTAACAGGAATAATGAAAAAGCCAGGATGAGCCCATGGTTCACCCAAAGATGCAAGGAGGCAAAAACCAAGTGTGCTAGGGAATGGAAGAAATATAGAGGGCAAAGGACCCAGGAGAATAAGGAGAGCAGTCGTAGAGCCAGAAACGAATATGCACAGATAAGAAGGGAGGCCCAACGTCAATATGAAAACGACACAGCAGCAAAAGCCAAATCTGACCCGAAGCTGTTATACAGCCACATCAGGAAGAAAACAACCGTCAAGGACCAGGTAATCAGGCTATGGAAGGAAGGAGGAGAGACAACAAGAAATGACAGTGAAGTATGTTAGGAACTCAACAAGAGATTCAAAGAAGTGTTCACAGAGGAGACAGAAGGGGCTCCAGAAAAACGGAGAGGTGGGGTACACCACCATGTGCTGGACACAGTACACACAACCGAGGAAGAAGTGAAGAGGCTTCTGAGTGAGCTAGATACCTGAAAGGCAATGGGGCCAGATAACAACTCCATGGGTCCTGAGAGAGGGAGCAGAGGCGCTATGTGTACCCCTAACAACAATATTCAATACATCTATCGAAACAGGGAGATTGCCTGAGGCACGGAAGACAGCAAATGTGGTCCCAATCTTTAAAAAAGGAGACAGACATGAAGCACTAAACTACAGACCAGTGTCACTGACATGTATAGCATGCAAAATCATGGAAAAGATTGTCAGGAGAAGAATGGTGGAACATCTAGAAAGGAATGATCTCATCACCAGCAGACAACATGGTTTCAGAGACGGGAAATCCTGTGTCACAAACCTACTGGAGTTCTATGACATGGTGACAGCAGTAAGACAAGAGAGAGAGGGGTGGGTGGATTGCATTTTCTTGGACTGCAAGAAGGCGTTTGACACAGTACCACACAAGAAATTAGTGCAAAAACTGGAGGACCAAGCAGGGATAACAGGGAAGGCACTGCAATGGATCAGGGAATACTTGTCAGGAAGACAGCAGCGAGTCGTGGTACGTGGCGAGGTGTCAGAGTGGGCACCTGTGACCAGCGGGGTCCCACAGGGATCAGTCCTAGGACCAGTGCTGTTTCTGGTATTTGTGAACGACATGAAGGAAGGAATAAACTCCGAGGTGTCCCTGTTTGCAGATGACGTGAAGTTGATGAGAAGAGTTCATTCGACCGAAGACCAGGCAGAAATACAAAGGGATCTGGACAGGCTGCAGACCTGGTCCAGCAACTGGCTCCTGGAGTTCAATCACACCAAGTGCAAAGTCATGAGGATTGGGGAAGGGCAAAGAAGACCGCAGAAGGAGTACAGTCTAGGGGCCAGAGACTACAAACATCACTCAAGGAAAAAGATCTTGGGGTGAGTATAACACCAGGCACATCTCCTGAAGCGCACATCAACCAAATAACTGCTGCAGCATATGGGCGCCTGGCAAACCTCAGAACAGCATTCCGACATCTTAATAAGGAATCGTTCAGGACCCTGTACACCGTGTACGTTAGGCCCATATTGGAGTATGTGGCACCAGTTTGGAACCCACACCTAGCCAAGCATGTAAAGAAACTAGAGAAAGTGCAAAGGTTTGCAACAAGACTAGTCCCAGAGTTAAGACCTATATTCTATGAGGAGAGGTTAAGGGAAATCAACCTGACGACACTGGAGGACAGGAGAGATAGGGGGGACATGATAACGACTTACAAAATACTGAGAGGAATTGACAAGGTGGACAAAGACAGGATGTTCCAGAGACTGGACTCAGCAACACGGGGACACAGTTGGAAGCTGAAGACACAGATGAATCAAAGAGATGTTAGGAAGTATTTCTTCAGCCACAGAGTAGTCAAGAAGTGGAATAGTTTGGGAAGCGATGTAGTGGAGGCAGGATCCATACATAGCTTTAAGCAGAGGTACGATAAAGCTCATGGTTCAGGGAGAGTGACCTAGTAGCGACCAGTGAAGAGGCGGGGCCAGGAGCTTGGACTCGACCCCTGCAACCTCAACTAGGTGAGTACAACTAGGTGAGTACACACACACACACACACACACACACACACACACACACACACACACACACACACACACACACACACACACACACACACACACACAGATATATATATATATATATATATATATATATATATATATATATATATATATATATATATATATATTATTACATGATGTGGTACAAAAGATTTAAGAGATACATTGTTGATATAAGGATGGTATGTACAGTACATGAGGTGCGAGAGATACATATCTAGTACATACTGTTACGTGTTTATCACTGATTATAAGGCGAAAATCTCATCCAGCTCCTCAGAGCTGGGGTGTGTGCCCAAAATACAACAGGCATTACCCCTCGGAACTGCAGCGCTGAGTCGCTGGAATAGAACACTAGCTGCCCTGGGATCCCTGGTTACACTGTTGAATCTTTTGCTTAGCTCCTTGAGGAACTTAGATGCACTCTTACCCCATGAGCCAAGGGTGTCTCAGCCTATGGGAACAAACATATAATGATGGGCAAGTTTTCTGTATTTTCTAGACTTTTGGGACTCCCTGAAGCTGGCAGCTGCCCCTCCTTCCTCCCTGGTTTATTGGAGATAGGCATCAACCAAGGCAGATGCACATGTGTAGTTCTACACCACCTGCTTGCCGTCTGTCCAGGCTTGAAGTGTGATACCATCTGGACGCTTCTGGCTGCCATCTGATCTGCATAGTTGGGGTGGCTCCCTTACTGCTGGGCATCCGGCTGTTGTGAGGCTCCTCTTGATAATGTTTTTAACCTCCTCATGTCTTGCAATCTTTTCCTCGGATTTACGACACACAAAACCATGGTACCCGAATCGGTCTGCTGCTTCACTACCACAAATATATATATTTTTTAAGGTATCACCTCTAGAACTTTACTGGGAACCCTCATCCTCAGAGAAGACAATAAACGTAACTCTGGGAAAACTCATGGTTCTTCCTGGAGCTGTTTGAATATTTTCTTCTCCTACCACCCCGTATATTTGATGTGAAAATTTGTTGATAGACAGAATACATTGACAGAAAACACAAATATGAATACATACATACATACATATATATATGTATATATATATATATATATATATATATATATATATATATATATATATATATATATATATATATATATATATATATATATATATATATATATATATATATATATAATATTGTATCCACGAACAAGTGGTACTGATCAATAACAACACTGCGATTAGCCTTGGAAAAACGATGGCAGGTTACATTTGCTTTCGGAAAAACACAGATGATTATGGTCTCCAGGCACCATAATGGTAATGCTGGAGGGGTGGCAAGAATGAATGGGAGAGTGTTGGAACCCGAGGATGATGCTGACATCCCTGGGGTGAAATGTGATTCCAACCTGACTCTGAAGAACCATGTAGCAAATCTTGAAAACAAAATAGCCAGGAAAATCATAACTTATCTCGTATCTGCTCGACAATAGAGCAGATTACAGATATCAGATGCGAGCGCTCGCGTGCACTCACACCTTCAGTATGCTCCACTTTCTTGGACTGCTTGCCACCGCCTATTCTACGACTTTTTGGAATATTAGAAAACAGAATAAGACGACTCTTCTCTTGTCAGGATCTGGCCTGGACTGATCTATCATTCCTTCAGAGCCTTTAACATCAGAGGGATGTGGTGGCCTTAGTGCTACGTACAAGGCCAATGTTGTCAAGGTACTACGCTTTGCTTTTCGCAGACATCGAATGCCTTGAGTCTGGAACATGTCCGTAGAGCATAATGACATCGATTAAATGAAGTCAGTTGACCAAAATGAAATTACTGGCCCACAGAGTGTTCCAATTTTATTCTACGCTATTTGTATGTCTCATAACA
The DNA here is from genome assembly GCF_038502225.1 of Cherax quadricarinatus. Lineage (NCBI taxonomy): Eukaryota > Metazoa > Arthropoda > Malacostraca > Decapoda > Parastacidae > Cherax > Cherax quadricarinatus. Next base: position 1,268,058 of record NC_091353.1, on the reverse strand, counting down.
ATGAAAAGACTTTCATATAATCCAAGTAACATCTCTCAATTTAAAAATAAAGGTGGACAGACTTAACCTCACCCTGCTAAATGAGTTTTTAAAAAAACAAATAAAAACTAAAGATAATAAGGAAAGAATTGAAACAAATGTGGCTCAGGGACTGTCAGAAATGGGACACACCAGCCAAACACTGGCAGTAAATGAATGGCTGACAGACAACTTGAGGCTCGTCTTCACTTTGCACAACCTAACCTAGACACAGGAATGGACCAGTGGAGTCGTGTTATATGGACAGATTGAAAATAACTTGTTCGATTTCCCATGGCAAGATACACTGCTTAATCACTGACCATTCAATTCTGAAATGTTAAATTATTAGACACGTTTCACAAGTACTCTCACTCAGTCCCACTTCAATGTAATTACAAGTATTTTACTGTTCCGATTTGATATGACGGTGACATCTACGAAGTGAAGAGCGGTCACAGAACCTGCAACTTGTGAGGCTGGATTCATCTTGACAGTGTGGAAGTTCTGGCCAAGATTGAGCTATGGTCCATTATTGACCAGCATCTAGTAATGCCAGAGGAGGTAATTATACACTATGTTAGGGCCAATACCCTGTAAGAACCGTCTTTAAGCACGATAACTCTTCTCTGCACACTCCCAGGGTTGTGCGGCAATGGTTCCAGAATAGAGAGTATTAATTTTTGAAGAATTACCGACAAGGTAATTCTTCCAGGTATTTAACTAACGTGACTGTAACCCAGTTGTGTTTTAGTAACCGTCGTGTTTGCCCTAATAATTTTGATAAGGTTGATATCAACACTCTTACTGGACCATGGAAGAAGTTCATTATCTCTATATCCTTGTTAGGTAAAATGTGGCGGTTTATTATGTCAATGTTAGGCTTTCCGGGAGCCTTATCAAGCCGTTACAAACAATACATGGACACAGAGGGTGCATGTATGTAGACTTAGGTGTAGTAGTTTTAATACTAGTAGTAGTAGTAGTAGTAGTAGTAGTAGTAGTGATAACACATGTAGAAAAACTTCGACTTGTACATGAGTAAAAACGTTATTGTAGCTTATTGTTTGGGTAGCAATAAGATTGAATAACCTTTTAAATTATGTACAAGTCGACTTTTTCTACCACATGTATTACTACTATTACTACTACCAGTACTACAGCTACTACATCTCACTCTAAGCTTATATATACCCTCTGTGTCCATGTATTGTTTGTAACGGCTTGATAAAGCTCCTGGAGAGCGAAACGTTGCCATAATAAAATGTTACATTAATTGCACTTATGTTGTTTTGCCTAACAAGAATACAGAGATAATGACCTTCCATGGCCCAGTAAGAGTGTTGAAATCAGCCTTATCAAAATTATTAGGACTGACATAAGAACATAAGAAAGGAGGAACACAGCAACAGGCCTGTTGGATATACTAGGCAGGTCCTTCACAATCCATCCCACTATCAGAATATTTGCCCAACCCAATTTTCATTTCTACCCAATCAATACCCATGTATTTATCCAACCTAAATTTGAAACTACCCAAAGTTTTAGCCTCAATAACCCTACTAGGCAGAATGTTCCTCTCATCAACTACCATACTTCCAAATCAATACTTTCCTATATCCTTTCTAAATCTAAACTTGTCTAATTTGAGTCCATTATTGATAAATTAGACACATGTGCAACTCTTGGGTATCTTTATTAAGGAAACGTTTCGCCACACAGTGGCTTCATCAGTCCATACACAGGAGAAGCTTGAAGAATAGGAGAAGAATGAGGTAATCAGTCCCTCAACCTTGAGTCCATTATTGCAGGTTCTCAGCTGGGTTAGAATCACGTTAGTTAAATACCTGACTGGCTTCCAGAGGTCGCTGCTAATGAAGGTGGATGGATAAAGAACTAATTTCTGTAATTAAATATTGCATGTTCAGTAAATGATGTATTCATTTATTTAGTATATTAATGTTCGTTTTGCAAAATAATTCGGAAACATGTGTTTCCAGCATTACAGTCTAAAATAAATAAACGGTAATGAAAATGGTCTACCTGAAAGAGGAGTAATGATATAAAATCGTTCTCTTCACCCATGATTCGCCGCTTTTGGGAAACTCTGAACAGAGGTTGCACTGTTACTGTTGGGCACTGTCATTGTCACTGTTGGGGAATGTCATTATCACTGTTGGGGACCATCATTATCACTGTTGGGCACTGTCATTATCACTGTTGGGCACTGTCATTGTCACTGTTGGCCACTGTCATTATCACTGTTGGGCACTGTCATTATCACTGTTGGGCACTGTCATTGTCACTGTTGGGCACTGTCACTGTCACTGATTCATAAGAGTGTACATTTTTTCCAGATGATCAGACCCATGTGCATCATCTGGGTAACTTTACCTCGTAGACGTTTCGTCATCCAGTGGCTTAGTTAATACAGTACATAGACATAATTTGAAGACTGTAGAAATGTAGACAGAAGACACTGGAAGACGAGATAACCAGTTCCTCAGTCTGTTCCTAGGCTGAGGAGACTGATTATCTCGCCTGCCACAGTCTTCTCTATATGTTTCTACAGTCTTCAGATCATGTCCATGTATTGTCTTTATAAAGCCACTAGATATCGAAAAGTCTAATGTAAAGATACTCATATGTTGCATATGTGTCTAATTCATCACTGGACGATTATGTATGTTAATTACCCAGAACTCAGCAAGTGAGGGTGGTCGTTCTTCCGGTTCCTTAACAATATCGAACAACAGGATTGGGCTTCCACAGAAAAATTAAATGTTGAGAAAACGTGGCTGCCTGCTGTAAATTCAAGAAAAAAAGGTAGACCTAAAAGAATCGGCTTCGGAAGCTCTTTACAAACATAAGATTAACTCTAACTCTAACTTTAGTTAAGAAACTCCCTCCAGATTATTGACTGACTATTGTTCACCCATGGCATAGTAATTGTGAAAATATAACTCAAGTAGGGACAGTATTAGTAGTATTTATAGTATTAAGTGTTTTTTCCACTTTCCTATTAATGATTAAGGACACTATTTTGTACGGTAAGAGAACGATTCTCCTACTTTCTTAGTTGGTACTAGCAGTGGCGGCTCGTCAAAATAGCGTATGGGGGAACTGCAGCTCCTGCTGCCAGATGTAACGCCAGTAATACTTTTACTATCGTATCGTTTCACCAAAAAAAAATAAATAAATATATAAAATAAAATAAAATAAAAATTCCCTTACAAAAACATTGAAAACAACATTCAACAGATTTTTCCTGTAATATATTTGTCAGATGCAAATTATTTTAGAGTAAGGTTGATGAAGTCATACGTCTGGCATGAGCATCTGGGGGTGCTGCAGTTCTGCAGCACCTCTGCACAAGCCACCACTGGTTGGCAGAGTTGTTGGAGAGAGCAAATGCAAGTGGTGTGTTGTCTACTAAACTGTCCTAAAATATTAGACTCTCCTAAACTAGAATATACTTATTCCTTTATTAAGTATCTCCAAGGATTGGCCTTGAAAACGTTGCCTGAATACTTTCAACTTCATTCTGCTTTCTGTTTTATTTCACTGATATCTCAAGAATGTCTCATCCAATAGGCTTAAAACTTTCAAAATTTGTGTGAGGACCAAATACTTGGAATACTTCCCATGATCACTGTTGTTAAACCCATTTCGTGTAAGGGATTCTGTAGAATACATGCTATGTATCTGTATACTGGAATAAAAATACTAGGCGTTGTTGCTGTCTCAGCCGTTCTGCAACTACACCCACAAGACTCCTCCGATGTGGCCCCTCAAGGAAGGTTCCTTGATGTTGGTGAGGGGCTCTTGATTTAGGGAATTGGATCTGTGCTCGAGTTTCCCGAATTAAGCCTGAATGCCTTCCACATCCCCCCCCCAGGCGCTGTATAATCCTCCGGGTTTAGCGCTTCCCCCTTGATTATAATAATAATAATAATCCTCCGATGTGGAACAGCTATTCTACTGCCCATAATTGATGAGGTATAAGTAAACGTCAGTATATAATTGCCCCAAATGAATGTATTTCAATGTATCATTCAGAAACTGAATGTTGAATTCAACTTACGTTTTTTGGGCTCAATGGGCCACGAATTACGGGGTGTTTTGGTAACTCCAGGGAGGTTATTCCTTAGCTATCTGTTGTGCAGCCGACCTAACCAAGTACATGCCTGCCTAGACTTACCTGGGTTTTTGTAGCTGACCCTCGAGTGTCACCCCGGTATCTGCTGTCTTGAATGAGGTAGTAGTGTCTCAGTGGCACTCTCTCTGAAGATTGTTCGTAACACACGGTAACACTGCATTGTTCTTCAATATTTGTCCTTTGCTTCGCAGTAACTTCACAACATAGTTCTACCATGAATAACCGAGATTGTCACTGAGGAACAGAAACGTGCGAATCACGAGTTACCTGTACCAGTTCTTAACGCAGTCTACCCGCCCTTGCTGCGGCTTCGTCCTGCGCACCTTCCTTACCAAGGATTTGCTGAATTCAGTGTTATTACTCTTACCTGCTAGACACTAAAACAGTATGCAATACAGGATATCAAATTTCTTGACTTAAGACTTATCCAGTGTTTTACCATAGTCTCAACTTGGAAATAAAGGGATGCTGGGGTTTCTTGTAATTTTCCTGCTATGGTTGCAACACTGGTCACCTGCAAGGAGTGGAGTGACTATGGTTGCAACACTGGTCTCCTGCAAGGAGTGGAGTGACTATGACACACGCTGGAATTACATATGCTTCCAATTACTGATCATGTGAAAGGGCTGAAAGGGGCTGAAGGGGCTGATATCCCTCCTTTCTGGAGGAACTTTCTCCACATCCAGCATCCTGGAATGGCTCAGATAATTTTTAAACCCTCAGTGATATAGCTTCAAATGTTCAAAAATGGTGCCTAGAAATTCTACGACGGCGGAGAATAAAATAAAAAATTTTATAGGCATATTCTTTAATTGGATGTTTAAAATAATGTCATATATCTTTTCCAGTTAAATCACTTCAAATAATTTTCAATTTGCCGTTTCTGAACTGTTTCAGTATTGTATGGTTGATAAGTCTTACCACTGCTATAGTTCCCCCCAATAATTTCGTACGCGTACTAGTTTCATTTCTTCATCTCTATATCGATAAAGGGTTGGCCAGAGCGAGTCAAAGAGGTAAGGATGAGAGGAGGAACTGTTTACCTGGAGTTTACCTGGAGAGAGTTCCGGGGGTCAACGCCCCCGCGGCCCGGTCTGTGACCAGGCCTCCTGGTGGATCAGAGCCTGATCAACCAGGCTGTTGCTGCACGCAAACCAACGTACGAGCCACAGCCCGGCTGGTCAGGAACCGACTTTAGGTGCTTGTCCAGTGCCAGCTTGAAGACTGCCAGGGGTCTGTTGGTGCTGGAAGTTCTCCCTGAAAAGTCATATTTTCTATTAAACGTCTGGTGTAAGAATTAATTTGAGGGCATTGTAATGTAGATGTAGCAATTAGAAGGCACAGTTTTTATGTAAATTTTGTAATTATCTTGGGAACTGTGAGGTGTGGTTGAATGAGTATTGCTTAAGGAAATGTTAAGACAAGTTCTTTCACATTTCTCAGTACGTCATCAGGAGCTACGTAATGTAGGAAAAAGCAGCAACAGGAGAAATAAGTGAATGTTTTTCAGAATATGGCAGTGTTGGTGGTGCCAGCCAGAGTCTCTGAATGAGGGCGGCCCAGCCGAATGCCAACCACCCACCAGCCCCCACACACCCCATCCCATATGTGCCATATGTGGGGTGGGGTGTGGGGTTTGCAGATAGCATGAGGTAAAGTAACTAGGTGATAGCTAATGGCCAGCCAGAAGCTTCTAACTGCTTCTGGAATATTCAGGAAGTTTTCTCAGTGTCAATATGCCTGTGTGATCTCTCTTATTCAGGTTTCTCTTTCTTATAATGACTAGACAATTCCCGAATATTTCTTTTATTAATGCTGGTATTATTATTTCTATTATCATTATAATTATTATATTACTAACGTCCTAATTAAGTAAATCGCTAAATAGGAGAAATCACACAAGCATATTAACTGGCACTGAGAGAATTTCCTGAATATTCTAGGATCAGTTAGAAGCTAGCTATCTCCTAGTTACTTTGCCTCGTGCTATCTGCAAACCCCACACCCCACCCCACATATGGAGTGGGGACTGAAGATGTTGTAAACTCGTCTAAGTTTACAACATCCAGATGTGTCCCTCTGTTCCTGCATCCCATCTCTGAAACATTCTGTCCCTTCTGTTCACCTCGGCAATTCCTCTCAGTACTTTATACGTCGTTATCATACCCCCCACCTCCTATTTTTCCTGTCCTCCAGTGTCATCATATGCTTCCTTAACCTTTCCTCATAGGACAAACCCTTAAGCTCAGTGAGGGTTATATTCTCTGGCTGAGAGATAATGAACTTTGTCTTAAAAGACTGACGATTGCAGTTCTGGTGATGGACGTCAGGAGGGAGAACCTCTGGTGGGTAATATGTAACATGAATATGTAATATGAACGACAGGTGACGGAGGGTGGAGGACGGAGGTGTGTGAGATCTTGATCCGATGAATTGAGGCTAAGCTCGGCTTGGCAGGTAATAATTTTTGTTTCCAGCAAGTTTTGTCTATTCCAGATTCTGAAACATCTGAATGTAAATCTATTAGAAATGTGAATGGAGGAATATGCACCGTAACTATTAAAATGAGA